>NC_041385.1:694628269-694685070 GCF_002162155.2 Triticum dicoccoides | reverse complement strand
GTCAGCTGGGCTAGGGTTTCGGGGTATAGTGGGGGTTGATCTGAGGCTTTCCCCCTTTTCTTATTTTGTTTTCTTTGTAATGTTTTCTTTTTCTTATTTTTCTTTTACTTCATATCTATTTTGTTTTAGTTTCAATAAAATACTAAAGTGGCACCTAAATTAATGTTTCAATTTATGCCACTGGCACATGAAGGAAATATGCCTAGAGGCAATAATAAAGTTGTTATTTTATATTTTCTTATTCATGATAAAGGCTTATTATTCATGCTAGAATTGTATTGATCAGAAACTTAAATACATGTGTGAATACATAAACAAATACAGTGTCCCTACACTGGTACAACGAGGTGCTATACAAATGGTTTTTGACCCCTTTCCGCGACAGCATTCGGAACCGTCACCTAGTGAGTGACTGCGATAGGGGGTCCTTCCCACACGACCTAGAAACCGTTGGGGATATGCCCTCTTGGCACACACACTCGGCAAAATGAGGTCGTGTGCGACCGGCGAGCGACCAAATACGATTATATGTACAATAGTGCTAAAAAATATAATTATACATGCGGAATCGTTTCCAGTCGTAAGTACATCCCACACAGTCAGTCCCCGCTAAATGTTTCCGTCCATATATACATCCCACACAGTCAATCCAAGGAAAACGTTTGCGCAAGGTGGCGTAACACAAACAACTTTCAAGAGAATGTCGTGTGTGATTGTTCATTGATCCAACACGGTTTATTCCTAGAAACTGTGTGCGTTGCCTGAGGTCATCGCCCACGGTGTTTTCTCAATAACCGTTTGCAATAGGAAAACCCAATTAGCAGGCTAATTGCCCTATTATTAATAATACATTTATTAATCTAATTGACATTCATATTAAGCACATAATATATTTCATTTCTATATTAAGGAAGCAGGATTTCATAACTGAAATACATCCGAGTAGAACATGATATAGCTTGAGCACTCAGCTACCCCATTATACAACTGCACTAGCACCGAGTTTCACATGCAACATCTAGAACCTTCCGAAATTAGCATCATAGATGGTACATAGACAGATGCATCTCATTTGAAAAACTGCTGAAGCGGAAGGTGAATATTGAGCCTTCATTCATGTTGAAGGTCTTTGCAACTTTAGGCCAGCGCCTATGGATGATTGACCGTCCATCCTTCGTTCTCTTCAGGAACACTTCAATATTGAACCATGGGTGTTGTATGAAAACTTTCCTCGTCTCCTGACCATAGAGGTGGTTTGAGAGGTAATCATTAGTGAACTGCTTTGAAAAGGCCTGAAAACAAGGATGTGCATAAATATCTTCTCTATATTGGAAATGGGGAAAAGGAATAAAAAAGGCAAGGTATAATAATTAGTACCATCTTGTAAACCTCAGTGCTTCCCATTGTTTCCCTGCAACACATATAAGGTAGTTAGTCATCAAGTAAAGTAAGAGTTCGCATGCTATCAGTACTAGTAAATTGTATGCGCTTTGCATGTCATTTAAATATATATATATATATAAAGCATGGAAAATACATTTGAATATGTATTTCCTTTTCTAGAATCGTACTGGACAAGATCCAACTTTGTTCTTACCTCTCTAGAATCCAGATTGTTCTGGCCTCTTTTTATTGGAGTATCGGATAAGCATATGGATAGATACTTCTAAAACACATGCAATGGTAGAGTTAGGTTTTCAATTAGAAGGCCACGTGGCAGTATCCTATGAGTTAAAAACTATATCCAACAGATGATAATGCTCAGATTTGCCATCTCTTGACCGTTGGATGGGCATATCCAACGACTAATATTTGAAGCTATTGGCACACTATATAGTGGTATAGAAAATATGTTGATGAAAAATAAGCACATTGCAGGTTCATCAGATTAATTCAAGCCATAAACCCATTTATCCAAACCAAGCATGATTAAGAACTAGGAAATATAGCACTTGTATATGTTTCTCATGTATTAAGTGCAGCCAAATTCGGTTTATTCCTCACATGGTACACAATAACAGAATGCAGCCACAACAATTGAACATTGCATTGCAGAATTGAACCAAGAAGTTAACTAAACACCACAACAAATGAACCAAACATTAACTGAGCACCACATTGCACAATATAACATACTCCTAATAGAAGATCAGACAGTTAACCAAACCAAGCATGCTTAACAACTTGGAAATATAGCAATTGTATTTGTTTCTCATGTATTTAGTACAACCAAATTCGATATTTCTCACATGGTATACAATAACATAATGCACACACAAAAATTGAACATTGCATTGCAGAATTGAACCGAACAGTTAACTAAACACCCCAACAAATGAACCAAATGTTAACCGAGCACCGCATTGCACAATATAACATACTCCTAATAGAAGATCAGGCAGTTAACCAAACCAAGCATGCTTGACAACTTGGAAAATTGCACCCTAAAGAATTGAACATCACATTTGCAGAATTGAACCAAACAGTTAACTAAACACCACATTGCATGACATATAGAAAATATACACTGGAGCAGAAGATTGCATGGTAAAAGTAGATAGCACAATTCACTAGAATTTGTTAAGGAAAGGAAGTAGCTAGCAAATTGAACATGGGTCCTTATAGTGAGCTAATAAGACAAGCTACTCATTGTCGGAGATATCGATGATGATTAGATCCTTGGACATGGAAGAGGGCAAGGCCTCCACATCATGGGTGCCCTCGTCGTAGTGGTTGCCTAAGACACTCTAGGCACCAACCTGCTGGATCTCGAGATGAGGTAAGCACATGCACGCTGAGAAAACACCTCGTAGTCTTCATCGAAGGCACCGACGGTGGCCTAAAGAAAATGCCACAAACTATTGTTTAAAGCAGCCAACCGTGTTGCAGCATCGGCACACAAGGCGTTGATGGTGGCCTCGATGGTGAGGTGCTCCTCCAAGATCTGGGGGTCGGCACGAATGGTAGCCATCGCGACCTCATCCGCGCATGCGGCCATGATTTGCTTCTCCGCTGCCAAATGCTCCTTGAGATCCTGGCTATACTGCATGCACCATGGCTTAGGGCAGCACTTATTTGGTGGAGGGGTCGGTGATTTGGGTGGAAGTTGTCACGCTCACGCCGGCGGTCGGGGCATGTGGGATGTGGAAGGAGGAGGAGGATGGGGGTTGGGTGTGGATTACCTGCTTGGATAGGCAAGGCCGAGCAGCATGAAGGAGGGTCACCGGCGAGGAGGCAGCGCTGCAGGCAAGGAGTGAAGGTTTCAACTTGGAAAGGAAGTCGAAAATAGGGGAAATGTGGCTTTTGGTATGGGGGAGGGGGTGGGGAGGCAGATATTTCCGCAGAAGCCAAAAATTTGGAATCGCTTCAACGAAAAAACTAGCGTGCAAAGTGTCATCAGACATGGTCCCTTATTCAGAGCAGGCTGTGGACTGTAGCCGTCGCACCTTATTGCGTAAGGCGTATGCGTACTATACTCTGACGGTGCTCCAAGATATTTTGTGCTGCATCTCACATGGTTGGTTATAATAAACTATGTGGGATCTACTTGATTTGAATTGCATAATGGGGTCACAGCGGCAATGGATGGTGTTTTAATTGCTAGACCTTTTATCTGCAGCAAACATGCAACTATATGTGTGTCGTAAAAGAATTGGAATTATTCAGGGTTCGTTTGGACATTTTATACATTAAATTGGTTTCCTATCCATTTCAGGTGCACAATTAAAAATTAAACTAGATGCACATGCTCCGGTGCACCAACATGGGTTGTAAAATCATATATGTGTCCATGGGTTTATGGTTATGTCACATGCAAGAAATGGGAATGAATTTCGAACACCACGACACCGTGGCTCTCTGACAAACGTCGACGTACTTGCTTTTGTAATTCTAGTAAATCCAAAAGTTGTCCGAAATTCATGAAACTTGGCATGCTATCATGGAGCGGCATCAACATGCCGTGGTAATTATTTTGTCCCATTTGGGGAAGGTTTGGGTATAAGCTTCTCATAAACCAGAGCTTCTCACAACAAGTGTGATGGTTTCGGTAGGGAACGTTTCACCTTTCTGGATGAAACGATATTCATTGCCACTTCCCGATTTCAATTTTTTTCCTAGTGTCAACATAGAACAACAGGAGTGTTGTGTCAATTTTATGGATTTTTCGGGGTTCATTTGGACATTTCTATACATTAACTGAGTTTTCTATGCATTCATGTGCATAATTCAAATTTGAACTACATGCACATGCTCTAATGCATATAAATTAGTTGAAAATTCAAATATATGTCCTTGGTTGCATGCTTAGGTCCCATGCAAGAAATGAGAATGAATGTCAAACACCCTACCACCGTCACTCGGCCGCAAAAATTGAGATACCTGGTTTTAAAATTCTAGTAAATCCAAAGCTCGTCTGAAATTCATGAAACTTGGCATGCTGTCATGGAGCGGCATCAACATGCCGTGGTAATTTTTTTTGTCATATTTGGGGCAGGTTTGGGGATATGCTTCTCACAAACCAGAGCTTCTCACAACAAGCCCGATGGTTTTGGTAGGGAACGTTCCACCTTTCTGGAAGAAACAATATCCATTGCCTCTTCTCGATTTCAAGTTTTTTCCTAGTGTCAACATAGAACAACCGGAGTGTTGTGTAAATTTTTGGGATTTTTTGTGGTTTGCTTGGACATTTTTATACATTAACTAAGTTTTCTATGCATTCATGTGCATAATTCAAATGTGAACTACATGCACATGCTCTAATGCATATAAATTGGTTGAAAATTGAAATCTGTATCCTTGATTGCATTCTTAGGTCCCATGCAAGAAATGGGAATGAATGTCAAACACCCTACAACCATCACTCGGCCGCCAACATTGAGATACCTAGTTTTTAAATTCTAGTAAATGCAAAACTCGTCTGAAATTCATGAAACTTGGCATGCTATCATGGAGCGGCATCAACATGCTGCTTTAAATTTTTTGTCCCATTTGGGGCAGGTTTGGGGATATGCTTCTCACAAACCAGAGCTTTCTCACAACAAGCCTGATGGTTTTGGTAGGGAACATCCCACCTTTGGGGACAAAACGATATCCATTGCCTCTTATTGCTTTCAAAAAAATTCTTGTGTCAACATAGAACAACATGAGTGTTGTGTCAATTTTTGGGATTTTTTGGGGTTTGTTTGGACATTTTATGCATTAATTGAGTTTTTCAATGCATTTATGTGCATAATTCAAATTTGAACTACATGCACATGCTCTAATGCATATAAATTGGTTGAAAATTCAAATCTATGTCCTTGGTTGCACGCTTAGGTCCCATGAAAGAAATGGGAATGAAGATCAAACACGCTGCCACCATCACTCGGCCGCACACATTGAGATACCTGGTATTTAAATTCTAGTAAATCCAAAACTCGTCTAAAATTCATGAAACTTGGCATGCTATCATGGAGCGGCATCAACATGTCGTCGTAATTTTTTGTCCCATTTGGGCAGGTTTGGGGATATGCTTCTCACAAACCAGAGCTTTCTCACAACAAGCCTGATGGTTTCGGTAGGGAACATCCCACCTTTGGGGACGAAACGATATCCATTGCCTCTTATTGCTTTCAAAAAATTTCTCATGTCAACATAGAACACCAGGAGTGTTGTGTCAATTTTTGGGATTTTTCGGGGTTCGTTTGGACATTTTTATGCATTAATTGAGTTTTTCAATGCATTGATGTGCATAATTCAAATTTGAACTACATGCACATGCTCTAATGCATATAAATTGGTTGAAAATTCAAATCTGTGTCCTTGGTTGCATGCTTAGGTCCCATGCAAGAAATGGCAATGAATGTTAAACACCCTACCACCTTCACTCGGCCGCAAACATTGAGATACCTACTTTTTAAATTCTAGTAAATCCAAAACTCGTCTAGAATTCATGAAACTTGGTGTGCTATCATGGAGCGGCATCAACATGCCGTGGTAGATTTTTGTCCCATTTGGGGCAGGTTTGGGTATATGCTTCTCACAAACCAGAGCTTCCCACAACAAGCATGATGGCGGCAGGGAACGTCCCACCTTTGGGGACGAAACAATATCCATTGCCTCTTATTGCTTTCAAAAAAATTCTCGTGTCAACATAGAACAACATGAGTGTTTTGTCAATTTTTGGGATTTTTCGGGGTTCGTTTGGACATTTTTATGCATTATTTGAGTTTTCAATGCATTTATGTGCATAATTCAAAGTTTAACCATTAACATGACGCCACATGTCTTGGTTTTAATGGCTATAGGTTTTAATGGCTCATGATCGCAAACGTTTTAGATAAAACACCCATATGCAAAGTGAGAGCGGGATTTGTGCATCTCTTCAACACAAACGGTTCTTTTGGATGACCCGTGTGCAACCACTTACAAACAATTTGGTAAGATTTGCATCTGTCATATTGGGTATGTTGGCATTTGTCAAACTAGAAAGATTGACATTTGTTAATCTAGTAACATTGCCATTTGTCAAACTTGTAACACTGCGATTTGTCAAAATATGAAGCTGAAAATCACTAGTAGTATCTAATTTTTGCAACTAAAATTCAGTAATTAAGCATAGATGGAGGCGAGGAGGTGTGTTCAGCCGAGCATGCAGCAGGCGGCGTAGTACTATTCGATTTGAGAGCAGGCGGTGCAGTTCCTGATACGGCTTTAATGCAGAGGAGGGAGAGGGTAGCGGATCCCGAAATGTTGAACGACCAATGATGCATCTTCCTTCAATTAGCATCATGAATGCATGAGGGAAGTAATGGGAGGAGGACCGGGAAATGAGGTAGCACGATGTGAATGCAACACAGTTTGCACTCATATAAAGGCGCCCCTCCATTCCAATGCATCTACCACATCGTACGCACCTAAGCATTTGCCTAAGCACCTACACTAAGCGCAAAAGTGCTCACTCCAGACCCATGGCGGCGATGCGCATGAGCAGCCAGCGGCTGTGCCAGATGGTCCACGATGCCGGCCTGCGGCATGTCATCGAGGATCGTCTCGAGACGGTGTTGGCGACCGACTGGTGGATGGCCGCCGTCGACGCCCGCTACGAGTCTCAGTTGGACTGGATGATCGTTGCCACCACCAACAAGTTCACCATTGTCAAGAAGATCGCGGATGACATCACCGTACTCCTCCAGGCTGTGTGCCCGGGATCCTCATTGCCTGCCACCCTAATCGGCCTCCATGGTCGGAACCAATTTCAAGCACTGGTGGCCCTGCGACTACCCGCCGACAGCACGAAGAATGTCCACCTAGAGGTCGCGCTTGCCGCAAGGCGCCTCAACCTGCAAGAATTTGTCAACCTACACTTCCAGGTGGACGAGAAAATCGTGTACATAGGTATCTACAAGGACAATGAGGACGCTACGACGTTGGCCTTCTTCAAGCGGCTGGAAGCCTTGGATGCCTTTGCTGAGAAGCACCTTGACCTCGCCACAAAAGCCGCCGCTCCTTAGCCGTCGGGCGGTGGCCCGACACACTGAGTTAAGGAGGAGGAGGTCGTACGTTGATGGATGCATCTTTCTTCCTGCCTCTTGTAACCACCACTGCGATCACATAATCGTGGCCTTAATTCTTACTGTGCTATTGCATTCTCGTTCCAGTCAATACAGACATGTGTGATCCTTTTGCTTAATTATATGCATCACTATAACTAGTACTACATCCATCAATTTATAAGTTGTGCTGCCAGTGTTTGGGGCCGGTGCACGACACAATAAGCACACCCACAACGACACATACAGAGAGGACATCCAGCGGTTCCAATGGCGATCCCCATGGCTCTAATGGTGCTCCCAGCGGCCAATGACGACAATAGCGGGCAATTCACCACTCATCACATAGTAGAAACCCACGTGAGGGGGAAGGCCCTCTCGGCGGTGTACACGAATGATCCGGTCTTAGTGGAGAGCTCCATCCAAACTATGGAGTAGTTCCTTGCCGAGGACAAGTACCAAGTGGTCGGCTTCGACCTCGAGTAGACCATCGGTCGTTCCGGGCACATTCGTGGGGGACGTGGCATTGACCATTGGGCGGAAACAGTCGGTCATCCGGGTGCCCAATAAAGGATGCAAAGAGGGATGGTACAGCAACAAGGACCAGCTTCCCTACGGATAGATCATCTAATAGAACTCCCAAGTTAACTATGCTGAGGCTTGAGTAGTCATCAGATGGTGGACCGGATGGGAAGTGGCCTGGATGTTAAATAAACTGATGCGATGGGTCACTGTAAACATATAATTGCGTTGAATGTATATAGTGCTCCAACATATTAGTTGAATTAACCTCAAGGTCCTTGTTTTGTAATTTTTGACATTTTTTGTTTTTATAGACATGTTGATTGGTTTGAAGAAGGTCTATCTCGTTACTTTTTGATAAATGTTTTTTAAAACATGTTGATTGGCTTGAATGAAGGTCTATCCCGTTACTTTACGGCATGTTTCCAAAACATGTACCTCGAGGTTGATTCAACTAATAGGACGGAGCACTTTATACATTCAATGCAATTAAATGTTTTCCAAAAAAAGTGATATGGTTTCTATGAAACTTATAAGTCATGTATGTCAAATTAACCTCTATGTACTTGTTCTCGAATTGACCTCCGGGCCTTTTTGCCGCGTATCACACACATCTTGTTAAGTTGAACCGTTTATGTTCTCTTCCTTATTCGAAAAAATTTCATTCGACTGAACTATATGTTGTATATCACACACACCTTGATCTGGCTAACCATTTTTGTTGCTTTCCCTAATAGCAAATAGTTCAGCGGAGCGAACTGTATGTTGTATATTGCACACACATTGATATGGCTGCCTGTTTCTGTTGTTTTGCCTAATCGCAGACAGTTCGTCTGGATCAACCGTATGCCCTGCTTCGCACATGCAACAAAAATTTGAACCATGTTTGATGCATCTGTGATCGCAAACTTTTTGCACCTTTTTTGACGTTTTTTACACCTTAGTTTGTGATTATTGCATCGCACACAGTTTCGTCGAAGGGTATTTGATCGTAGTGTCGCCTTAGCAGCAACCTGCAGTAGTGCTAGTGAGCCTCTACCAGACCAACTCATTGATCAAAGATGGTTAAGGTTTCCTAATCATGGACATATGTTGTCATTTGATAACAGGACCACATCATTAGGAGAATGATGTGATGGACAAGACCCATCTGTTAGCTTATCATATGATCGTTCAGGTTATTGCTACTGCTTTCTTGAATGTCAAACACATGTTCCTTCGACCATGAGATCATGCAACTCCCAAATACTGGAGGAATGCCTTGTGTGCTATCAAACGTCACAGCAGAACTGGGTGATCATAAAGATGCTCTACAGGTATCCCCGAAGGTGTTTGTTGAGTTGGCATGGATCGAGATTGGGATTTGTTACTCCGAGTATCAGAGAGGTATTACTGGGCCCTCTCGGTAGTACACATCACAAGAAGCTTACAAGCAAAGTGACTAAGGAGTTAATTGCAAGATGATGTATTACAGAATGAGTAAAGAGACTTGCGGGTAACGAGATTGAACTGGGTATGAAGATACCGACGACCGAGTCTCGGGCAAGTAACATGCCAATAGACAAAGGGAATTGTGTATGTTGTCATAACGGTTCGAACGAATAAGATCTTCATAGAATATGTAGGAACCAATATGGGCATCCAGGTTCCGCTATTGGTTATTGAATGGAGAGGTGTCTCAGTCATGTCTACATAATTCTCGAACCCATAGGGTCCACACGCTTAACGTTTGTTGACAATATAATGTTATATGATTTGGTGACCGAATGTTGTTCGGAGTCCCGAATGATATCATGGACATGTCGAGGAGCTCCAGAATAGTCCGGAGGTAAAAAATGATATATAGGATGATAGTATTTGGTCACCAGAAAGGTTTCGGAAGTACCATGTATTTTATCGGAGTGCCAGAAGGGGTTCCGGGAGGCCACCGACAAGTGGTGGGCCTTATGGGCCAAAATGGGGGAAACGCACCAGCCCACGAGGGGGCTGGTCCACCCTTCCACACCTTGCCCATGTACCAAAGAGGGTGGGAAGGAACGGGGAGGTGCCCCAAAGGAAGCCAACCCCCTTTCCTTCCCCCCATGCATAAATATTGAAGGGGGGATTCGGCCAAGGCAAGCGCCCTAGGGAAGCCGCCGGACACTTGGGGTGTCCTAGGGGTTGCCTCCCCTCCCCCTACACCTATATTTATGAGGGAGGGGGCGCCTGATACGTCCATTTTGCATCATGTTTACCTACTATTATTTATAATGTTTTTATGTATAATAGTGCTTTTTGGAGTAATAGTGCTTTTTGGAGTAATTCTAATGCCTTTTCTCTCATAATATGCCTCACACAAAGAGGGAGAATTCCAGCAGCTGGAAAACTAAACCTGAAAAAGCTACATCAGGCCACCTATTCTGCACAACACCCAATGAGAAAACTTCAGGAGGAATTTTTATGGAATAAATAAGAAATAATGGAGCAAATAACTACTGGAGGGGGCCACCTGGTGAGCACAAGACACCAGGGCACGCCAAGCCCCCCAGGCACGCCCTGGTGGGTTGTGCTTAGCCCAGCACACCTTCGGTGTCCATCTTCTGGTATATAAGTCATTTTACCTGGAACACCAACGTGTAATGGTGTGTCCGAACATCGTAACCGTACTTTATTAGATATGGTGCGGTCTATGATGTCTCTTACCAATTTACCACTATCGTTTTGGGGTTATGCATTAAGATAGCCGCATGCACGTTAAATAGAGCACTGTCAAAATCCATTGAGACAACACCGTATGAACTATGGTTTGACAAGAAACCTAAGCTGTTGTTTCTTAAAAGTTTGGGGATGCGACGCTTATGAAAAAAGGCTTCAGCCTGATAAGCTCGAACCCAAAGCGGAGAAGTGCGTCTTCATAGGATACCCTAAGGAAACTATTGGGTACACCTTCTACCACAGATCCGAAGGCAAGATATTTGTTGCAAAGAATGGGTCCTTTCTAGAGAAGGAGTTTCTCTTGAAAGAAGTGAGTGGGAGGAAAGTAGAACTTGATGAGGTAATTGTACCTTCTCTCAAATCAAAAATTAGCACATCACAGAAAACCGTTTCCATGATACCTACACCAAGTAGAGAGGAAGCAAATGATAATGATCATCAAACTTCAGATCAAGTTACTACTGAACCTCATAGGTTGACCAGAGCACGATCTGCACTAGAGTGGTACGGTAATCCTATCTTGGAAGTCATGTTGTTAGACAACGGCGAACCTACGAACTATGAAGAAGCTATGACGAGCCCAAATTCCAACAAATGGCTTGAGACCATGAAATCTGAGATAGGATCCATGTATGAGAACAAAGTGTGGACTTTGGTGGACTTGCCCGATGATCGGCAGGCCATTGAAAATAAATGGATCTTCAAGAGAAAGACGGACGCTGATGGTAACATCACTATTTATAAAGCTCGACTTGTCGTGAAAGGTATCGACAAGTTCAAGGGTTGACTCTGATGAGACTTTCTCACCCATATCAACGCTTAAGTCTTTCCGAATCATGTTAGCAATTGCCACATTTTATGATTATGCAATTTGATAAATGGATGTCAAAACTGAATTCCTTAACAGGTTTCTTAAATAAGAGTTGTATATGATGCAAGCAGAAGTTTTTTGTTGATCCTAAAGGTGCTAATAAAGTGTGCAAGCTCCAGCGATCCATCTATGGACTGGTTCAAGCATCTCGGAGTTGGAATATACACTTTGATGAGGTGATCAAAGCATATGGTTTTATACAGACTTATGGTGAAGCGTGTATTTACAAGAAAGTGAGTGGGAGCTCTGTAGCATTTTTGATATTATATGTGGATGACATATTGTTGATTGGAAACGATATAGAATTTCTGGATAGCATAAAAAGGATACTTGAATAAGAATTTTTCAATGAAAGACCTCGGTGAAGCTACTTACATATTGGGCATCAAGATCTTATGGATAGGTCAAGATGCTTAATAGGACTTCCACAAAGCACATATCTTGGCAAAGTTTTGAAGAAGTTCAAAATGGATCAGTCTAAGAAAGGGTTCTTGCCTGTGTTGCAAGGTGTGAAGTTGAGTAAGACACAAAGCCCGACCACGACAGAAGATAGAGAGAGAATGAAAGTCATTCCCTATGCCTCATCCATAGGTTTTATAAAGTATGCCATGTTGTGTACCAGACCTGTTGTGTACCTTTCCATGAGTTTGGCAAGGCGTACGATAGTGATCTAGGAGTGGATCACTAGACAACATCCAGAAAATCCTTAATTACCTAAGAGGACTAAGGAAATGCTTCTTGGTTATGGATGTGATAAAGAGTTCGTCGTAATGGGTTACGTCAATGCAAGCTTTGACACTGATTCAGATGACTCTGAGTCTCATTCTGGATATATATTGAAAGTGGGAGCAATTAGCTAGAGTAGCTCCATGCAGAGCATTGTAGACATAGAAATTTGCAAAATACATACGTATCTGAATGTGGCACACCCGTTGACTAAACCTCTCTGATGCGTCTCCATCGTATCTAATTTTCCTAACGCTTTTCCTCTTGTTTTGGACTCTAATTTGCATGATTTGAATGAAACTAACCCGGACTGACGCTGTTTTCAGCAGAACTACCATGATGTTGTTTTTGTGCAGAAATAAAAGTTCTCGGAATGGAACGAAAATTTGCGAGGATTTTTTATACAATAAAAAAGAAATTTTGGAGCCAAGAACCACTAGAGGGGGGCACCTGGGTGGGCACAACCCACCAGGGCGTGCCACCCCCTCCAGGCGCTCCCAGGTGGGTTGTCCCCACCTGGTGGCCCCGCAGACCCTGAAACCAATGCTATAAAATCCTATTTTTCCAGGAAAAAAAGGGAGAAATAATTATCGCGTTTCATAAGACGGAGTCGCCGCCGTCTCCTGTTCTTCATCGAGAGTTCAGATCTGGAGTCCGTTCGGGGCTCCGAAGAGGGGGATCTTCAATCTTCGTCATCACCAACCCTTCTCGATCGCCAATTCCATGATGCTCCCCATCGGGAGTGAGTAATTCCTTTGTCGGCTCACTGGTCGGTGTGGAGTTGGATGAGATTCATCATGTAATTGAGTTAGTTTTATTAGGGCTTGATCCCTAGTATCCATTATGTTCTGAGATTGATGTTGCTATGACTTTACCATGCTTAATGCTGGTCACTTTGGGCCTGGGTGCCATGATTTCAGATCTGAACCGTTTATGTTATCACCATTATATCGATGTTCTAGATCCGATCTTGGAAGTTATAGTCACCTACTACGTGTTCCAGCAACCCCGGAGTGACAATAGTCGGGACCACTCCCGTTGATGACCGTAGTTTGAGGAGTTCATGTATTCACCTTGTGCTAATGCTTTCTTCCAGTTCTCTATTAAAAGGAGGCCTTAATATATCCCTTAGTTTCCAATAGGACCCCACTGCCACGGGAGGGTAGGACAAAAGATGTCATGCAAGTTCTTTCCATAAACACGTATGCCTATTTACGGAATACATGTCTACATTATAATTATGAACTGGAGCTAGTGCCGTATCGCCCTAGGTTATGACTATTTCATGATGAATATCATCCAACGATTCGCTGATCCAATGCCTACGATTTTCCTACATAATGTTTCTACTAAGTTACTACTGCTACCATCACTATTGCACTTTCTACAAAATCACTGCTATCACTATTACCGTTACTATTGCTGTTGCTACCAATATCAAAAATATCATACTACTTTGCTACTGGTCACTTTGCTGCATTTAAGTAATCTCCAGGTGTGGTTGAATTGACAACTCATCTGCTAATACTTGCAAATATTCTTTGGCTCCACTTGTGTCGAATCTATAAATTTGGGTTGAATACTCTACCCTCGAAAACTGTTATGATCCCATATACTTGTGGGTTATCAAGACCTTTTTATGGTGCCGTTGCCAAGGAGCATAGCTATATTTGCTGAGTCACTTGGGATTATTATCAAATTATCACTATGAAGAATTTGAAGGATGCTAAGTGTCATGAAATTGTCACGTCAGATGTCCTCGTGAAAGGACTTAGTTGTGGAGCCATCGCAACTAGGAAGCTTGAAGGGGTTAAACGGGACAAAGGACACGAGAGAGTTTATACTAGTTCGGCCCCTTACGGTGAAGGTAAGGCATACGTCTAGTTGGGTTGGTATTGATGTTTCAATGACCAGGGAGCGAGATACGCTATGCCTGGCTCTTGATGAGTTGTTTCTTGCCCTAAGCCGCCAGTGGGTCGTCCCCTTATATACACGGGTCGACGCCCTGCGGCTTACAGAGTCCCGGCCGACTCATAAACAATGTCCGGCTCGGTGACTAGTTAAGTCTACCTTATGATACAAGTAATATTATTACAACAGGTTACTACAACGGGCCTTAAGTCGCCTGCGGGCCTTAAGCCCTCTATGAACCGCCATCTTCATACTTTGTCTTGGGCTTCTCTTTGGTGAGTCCTCTTTGCGTAACCCGGTCCCTCCTGGGCGGCTTACACAAATAGTTATATCCCCAACATTAGGCCCCAGATTGATTTGAACCGGTTCATGTCAATCTTAAAATGCTCTATGAACCGCCCTGCCGTCTTTATCTTGCGCGAAGGATTTTAACCCGCCGTGACGTCATCATCTAAACGGATTAAATCTCTGTGACGTCATCTTCATTAAAGCTTTATTTTTTTATAACATCACATCTTCAACGGATCTTTGTCTTTATTGACCATCCCGAGAATCGAGGCGCCAGAGCCGCTGGATAATGAATGTCATCTCCTCGTTTTTCGTGCCCGCTTGGTCAGTCTTCCCTTATAAATAGAGCGACCTAGGTCTTCCCCAGTCGTCCTCTTCCTCTTGCCTCCTCCTATGCTCTGCCACTGCCACCGCCGAACCCCTCGTCTTCACCGACTCAGGCCGCTGCATCGACCTGAGTCCGACCAGAGATCGACGGCGAACTCCCGCGGCGCATCTGCATCTGTGAGCTCTTCTCATTCCCTTTCTCAGATCTACGTTGGGTTCTTGCTGAGTTCGTCGGTGTTCATCACTGCCCGATGCAAACCTTCTTTAGTTCTTTCCTCCAACGCCCTGTTTAGACCGTAGAAACTACACAGAACTGCAGCTTCGCACAGGAATAGATCTCATTTCCCTTGCGTATAACCCCTTTTCGAGTATGCGAGCTTCTATGCTTTGTTTTTAGGTCTAGGAAAATTTCTTTCCAGGGCAATATTTTGATCCAAAGTAACAACTGTCCTCTGTGAAACTTGTCTTCATCACCCGGAAAACCTCCTCTGGTAAATGTCCTGAAATACAATTGTCGAGGTATCCGGCTTAAATAAATGATACAGAACCTTGACTGCTCTTCATGACCCGGAAATTTCTTGAATTGCACTTGATACTTGTAGCGGCTTAAATATTGTTGCACAGTCACCCTTATATCATTAGGCCCCTCATTAAGCCGCCACTTTTAATCAAGAGTTTCCTCCGGGGTTAAAATTGAACCGGATCTTCTTGTTTTCCATAGGATAATTGCTGTGATGGCTCCTAAGGCTACCAAGGCCCCTGTAATTTGCAATTGGGTTCCATCCACAGTGACCAATAGCAAACTAGCTGAATTTGTAAAGTCTGGGCATCTACCAAAAAAGGACGTCATGTCGTACCGTGCCTCTGACCCGTCTGAAGAAAAGCCTTACCCCAAAGCAGGGGAAGTAATAATTTTTACGGACCATATGAGCCACGGATTTGCTCCTCCCGGCTCAAAATTCTTCAGAGAGGTTTTAAATTTCTTTGACCTTAGACCTCAAGACATCGGACCCAATTCTGTGTCAAATATCTGCAATTTTCAAGTCTTCTGCGAGGTGTACCTGGGAGAGGAGTCAAGTCTGCTTTTATTCAGGGAACTTTTTTATATGAACCGGCAAAATGAACATGCAAACGGGCCCAGTCTTGAGCTTGGCGGTATCTCAATTCAACGACGGAGAGACTGTCTTTTCCCTTACGCTGAGCTGCCGAGTCACCCAAAATCTTGGAACCAGACTTGGTTCTACTGTCAGGACACTTCTCCGGCTGATGAAAAACCTCTGCCCGGCTTTCGCGCCCTGTGTCTTGAGTCCAACCATTCGCTACCAGAC
Source organism: Triticum dicoccoides (assembly GCF_002162155.2). Classification (NCBI taxonomy): domain Eukaryota; kingdom Viridiplantae; phylum Streptophyta; class Magnoliopsida; order Poales; family Poaceae; genus Triticum; species Triticum dicoccoides. Next base: position 694,668,871 of record NC_041385.1, on the reverse strand, counting down.
AAACTGAAAACTCTTGAACGCGTGCCTCTCAATTCCACCATCAAGAAAATAAAAGCTCTGTTGGGGAATGGCTTAAACGACATTGATCTGCTCCGGGTCTGGGTCACCTGGCGTATACTTCCATTAAGCCGCCGTCCCGGCTTAATGTGTACTTATACTGGAGAAAAGACTGATCCGCAATGCCATAGTCCTGACAACTTACCAGATGACGTGGTGGATGCTACAACCCAGTCACTACTGAAGGAGGGCACTGTGACGAGCAATGCCTTCGGTTTACTTCCATTTTGCAAGAATAACCCGGCCCCTGCGGTAAGTTATCAATCATAATGAATGTTTACGGATATATGATACCTTTCTTGATACTCATGATTCTTTAACTTTTTCCACAGGCTGGTGATGACTTTTGGAAAGCCAAATATGACCATGAAGCTGCCAAACAAGCCAGAACGACCAAGAAAGCTGAAAGGAAAGCTGCCAAGGTAGGAACCTCGAAGAAAAAGAAACCCAGTGCCTCCGACTTACTCAGATTGGAGGATAGCTCTTCGGATGAGGAAGAGGTAATCTTTAAATTTTCTTAAGTCCCTTGTTATCACCTGTCTGACATTTTATCCTTTCAAGAGGATACGGGGAACAGTCAAGCAGCTAATGAAGAGGTAACTGTAATCTCCTCCGACTCAGAGCCTTTGCCAAAGCGAAACACCCGAAGGGTGACCTGGAAAGTAAGATTTTCACATGCACTTGCTTATCAAGATCCTCAATTTATTTTGAAGCAACAACAGCTTGAGAACCAGAGGCAGACCCGGAACAACAAGGATGCAGAACTCTCCTCCGGCTTACCTGATGTAACCACGAAACGTCGGACTGAGGTTATCTCCGATTTATGCTCTGTCTTACCTTTAGCAGGCTTAATTCGTCAACCTCTCAATTAATCTGACTCCAATTATCAGGATACCTCTCCTTCTTCTGGTGAATCCATGCAGTCAAATATGCCGACTTTCAAAACTACTCCCGGGTAATGTAAACTTATGCACTTTACCTTACCCGTGCTTGCGTATACATCCTTCTGCTTTTGTTAACAGTATGCAAGTGAAGCCCAGCAAGCGGGCAAAGAAGAATAAGCCGTCCGAAGAACCGGTCGTGGCTGAACCGGTGATTAATGCATCTGCTCCAGACAACACTACCCATCAGCCGCCGCCTGACCCGACTTCTGATATTCCAGTACCAACCTCTAATCCACCTACCGAAGACATTCTCCATGCAAGTGACCCGGAGACTCCTAGCCCGGTGAAGAGAAATGACCCAGAAGTTGAGATTGTGAAATCCCAATTTGTTGAACCAGGGCGTCCTACAGTCCTTGCCAAATGTAATCCAAGGAAGAGTTTGCCCAACGCCGAAAAACGAAGCAGGACATTGCGGATTATACTCACCTAAGCATTAGTGATATAGTCTCAGGCTATCTGAATCAAGTGCATAATAGCCATGACCTGGAAATTGACATGGTGAAACAAATACAACATAAATCTGAGGTATAAACTTATACTTTTATCTAAGCCTTATATATACTGTACCAGCCCCCAAGTCTACTGCTTATGAACAAATAAGCTGTAGACTTAGAAATCTGCTTTTACTTGTTAACTGATCCGGCTTAAAAAGAATTTATTAAACCCGATATAACATAAGGCCTTTAAATTTGCAATACACATTAGTCCCCAAGTGTCAAGTATCCTTACTTGTAAGGTGCTTGAGACATAATATGTTGTACCCGGCAGGATAAAGTTAAAATTTCTTTCAGCATACATTAGCCCCCAAGTGCCAAGTATCTTTACTTGTAAAGTGCTTGGGACTTGAATGTTTACCTTATTAGAATCCTTACCATAACCCGGTGTCAATGCAGGCTGCCATAAGTCAATTTGAATCAGAGCTCGCTGCCCTGAAGAGTCGTCTCGAAACTCAAGAGCTTGAGACGCAAAAAGCTAACTCCAAATTTGAATTTAGTGTCTCTGAAAATGAGAAACTAAAGAAGAATTTTGTGTCGGAAAGGAAAAATTGGGCTGATGAAAAGGCTTCCCTGGTGACTCGGGCCGAAACAACCGAAGCATCTCTTGCAGAAGCAACGACTGAGCTGTCAAACTTAAAACAGCAAATATCCCAAATGGTCTCAGCCATCTTTGGTAAGTTATTGTGACATAGTTTTAACATGGCAATCGTACAATGACTATTGTAATAAGTACTTCTGGCTTACCATTATGCTTGTGCACATACAGGCTCCAGGAGTGTCAATCTAAAGCAGAACACGATGATCAAGCTTAAAGCAGTTTATACGTCGGTGGAACAGCTATACTCTGGGACACAACGTGCCCTGGCCGTTGTAGCTTTATCAACTCCACACCCCCGCCTTTTGCAAGATGTTTTGAAGAGCCTTGCCTTTCTACCTCAGCGGATCCAAGACTTAGGGCGTTCATCTTCAAGAGCCGGGGCCGTAGCCGCTTTGAGCCGGGCAAAAGCATGGCTCCCAGAACTAGACCCGGCAGACCTCACTCTTGGATATTCGAGTCTAAAGGAAGACGGCAATGCCTTTGATGATCATGACTTCCATGCTTGTGTCAAAGCCATACGCCTGGTGGCCACCCTTATCGGAAATGATACTGACCTCAGCAAGTATGCGTCAGCTTATGACAGTAACAACCGGAAAATCCCAAACGCTCCATATGATCAAATCAGCTTGATCCCTCCAATTTGTAAGCATACTTTTGCCCCTGAAGTGGACCCGGCCAGTTCAATAGATGATGAAGCTGAATTTGAAGCTTTGAGCGGCATTGATTGGGCTTCATCAACTTTCCAGGAAAAACAACCGACGGAGAAGCGGCGAAGGATAACCCGGAGCCCTCAAGCCCGCCGAAGGAGTAAATCACCGGGTGTTTGGCCAAAAACAATGCTTCATCAATCCAGACTCGGGGAGTCTTGTAATAGTGTAGAAAGAACTGCTTAATGCTTGTCATGCCTTCGTGCATGCTCTTATTACTTAACTCTTTCCGTAAGTCGCCGTGATTGTATATTTCTGGCCCTTACTTCCTTGGCGTGTTAAATTTTGCTTGCCTTATTCTGCAATTCTTGAATGATCTTCCCGGCTCATATAATGTTCACCCGGTACTTAAATAACCTGGGGTGACGAATATTATACCGGCAAGACAAAAAACACCTTAAAATGCTTTCCACAAGGTATCAGAATAATCAAAATACTTTTACAGGCCTCTGATTTGGATACGATCAGTAAACCGTTCCAAAGGGGTTAAGCTAAGATTCGGATACGATCATATAGCCCCCAGTGGCGTGGCGATGCCAATCAAGTGGGTATCGACAGCTATGTTCTCTTTGGTTCGAATACGACCTATGTTTGAACAGGAAGCCCCCAAGTGACCATAGGATTTGTTTAATGACGCTGATTCGTATACGATCCACGTCAGACCTAAAGGGGTTAAGCTATGATTCAAATATGATCAAGAAGCCCCCAAGTAGGTTTGGCAAGTATGCCGATCAAGTGGGTATCGACAGCTATGTTCTCTTTGGTTCGGATATGACCTATGTTTGAACAGGAAGCCCCCAAGTGATCATGGCTAGATTCAGATATGATCATAAGCCGGACCAAAGGTAAACCGGATTTAGATTTAATCTGGTCCCTATTGGTTGTTTCCACCACCTGACAAAAAGGACAGATACACTTTTTTGAGGGTGAAAAAGGACAGAGGTCCTGCTTTATTACTTTATATAATATGTACATTGTCAAAAAACATATATATATATATATCATAAGAGTCGGTGGCTCAAGTATAGTAAAACTGAAGATGGGTTATATCCCAACGGCCGAATATCACTTAGCAAGGCCGCCTAGACTCCATAGACTATGAAGAAAGGTGTATAACCCGCCAGATCGAGGTCACTTACCCATATGCCTCTGATTGTTACCTTGTGTATTAACGTTACCCACAAGTTCCGGGTTGTCATCCGCTTTACGCTTATTGCTATTTTGTTTCTCCGGGTGGTGCTGCTGGCCCTTTCTACTGTCATTCCGTTTTCCCTTTCTTGTCTTTTCACCGTCAGACTCGGGATCCTTAGTACTATCAGAATCAGCATATTTGACCAGAGCTGCCATTAGCGTACCCATATCCTTGCAGTCATGTTTAAGGCGCCCCAATTTCTGCTTTATCGGCTTGAAACTGCAATTCTTTTCCAATATAAGGGTTGCAGAGCCGGCATCCATCTTATCAGATGAATGAATTATCTCCTTGACCCGGCATACCCAATGGGTGGTAGATTCACCTTCCCCCTGCCTACAATTTGTCAAGTCCACGACCGTCATAGATTGCTTACAGGTTTCTTTGAAGTTCCGAAGAAACGGGCCTTTAACTCCTCCCACGAACCAATGGAATTAGGTGGTAAACCTTTTAGCCAAGACCGGGTCGTTCCATCTAACATCATGGTGAAGTATTTAGCCATTGCCGCGTCACTAACCTCCAATAGTTCCATGGCCATCTCATAACTCTCGATCCATGCTTCAGGCTGTAAGTCGGCCGTGTAATTCGGCACCTTTCGAGGTCCCTTGAAATCTTTGGGTAGGTGCACATTGCGCAAAGCCGGTACCAAACAAGAAAATCCACCGGCTCTGGTGGCTATTCCCATCTCAGTAGGAGTCGTTGGATATTCCGGCATATCCTGTCATGCCGTTTGTTGAGCCGCCAGCTGAGCCTCTCACTCTTTCTCCCAACGTACTCAATCTTGCACCGGGTTATAGCCTCCACGTTGGTCACGGCGTTGGACATCGCGTGACAAAACTTCATATCCTATGTGCCTGCTATAATTCTGACTCCGGTTCTGATGAGGTGGTGCCATCCAAGGCGGAGGAGCTGAATGAAACCTATCCCGATTGTAAGAATAGATCTCTTGCTGAGCCAAGGCTGTCTGAACGAGTTCCCTGATCCTCCGGGTCTCCACCGCTGTTGGGTCATCGCCATCCACTGGTAGAGCCTCCAGACGCGCTGATGCTGCGATTAAATTCTCCATGGGGTTGGGAAAGTGTCCCGGCGGTATTCGCACATAACGTGACGGTTCCGTGCTCCTATGAGGAGGTGGCATCTCCTGACACTGAGCCGGTCCCCCCGCTCCAGGTGTCATAAACTGATTAGCATTGGGCGGGTTACTTGGGCCGGCTCCGGGTGTGGCAAAAAGAACCCTAGGATCGTAATTCGGAGGTAACCGGGATTGGGTCTTCTGGTGTCTTCTCCTCATTACTTCATTGGACGCGTTTAAACTCATCGTAAGTTTGTAAGCCTCTGACTGCAACCGCTGTGCGCGGGCGTCGAGAGCCGCCCGCTCCGTCGCTAGCCTAGTGTCCTCAGCTGCCAAGGCCTCCTTGGCCTGAGCTATCTCCTCACATACCTGTGCTACCTCCGCGTCATGCTCATCTTTGTTCGCAGGGATAACCGTGGCGGTTAACAGGGTCGTAAGCTTATCCATGAGGTCTATCAGTACTTGAGCTGGCGGGCGCACAGGGCCTCCTGCCCCAGCTGCTCCTAACCCGGAAGTGATTGCGGCTGCTGCTGTAGAATTTTGTCCAGGTTGAGTCCCAGCCATAAAGACTCCTGCCCAATTTGGCGACTCATAGAGGTCCGAAATACTAAGGCCATCGGAACATCCCCCGAGCGCACCATCTTGAACTTGATACAAAGAATCTGTTGAACCAGTGGACGAATCACCGTCAGAGGGGACGACTGTTTCACCACCATCTTCAGGACCTTCAGAAAGCTCTTCTCTGTGGATGCAGCCCACAAAGACACACTTCATACCGGGTTGAACTCGGGGAGGTTTCGCACGCTGAGCCGTCTCGATGAGGTCGGTGCAGTTGTCCGGCTCAGGCCCCGGCTCACCAATCCGGCCGATGAAGATGTGGATCCCTCCGAAGGGGACCCAGTACCCGTACTCAATTGAGCCGGCGTCGGGGCCCCAGCCTTCATCGTCGATGTAGATCTTGCCGCGACGACTCTTGGTCATCCGGCCCAGTATGTATCCCTTGAGCCCTTAGAAGTTGCCCTTCAAGAACTCAAATCCACCGTGCGCTGGCCCCACGGTGGGCGCCAACTGTCGTGGAATTGGCACGTCAGATGTCCTCGTGAAAGGACTTAGTTGTGGAGCCATCGCAACTAGGAAGCTTGAAGGGGTTAAACGGGACAAAGGACACGAGAGAGTTTATACTAGTTCGGCCCCTTACGGTGAAGGTAAGGCCTACGTCTAGTTGGGTTGGTATTGATGTTTCGATGACCAGGGAGCGAGATACGTATGCCTGGCTCTTGATGAGTTGTTTCTTGCCCTAAGCCGCCAGTGGGTCGTCCCCTTATATACACGAGTCGACGCCCTGCGGCTTACAGAGTCCCGGCCGGCTCATAAACAATGTCCGGCTCGGTGACTAGTTAAGTCTACCTTGTGATACAAGTAATATTATTAAAGCGGGTTACTACAACGGGCCTTAAGTCTCCTGCGGGCCTTAAGCCCTCTATGAACCGCCATCTTCATACTTTGTCTTGGGCTTCTCTCTGGTGAGTCCTCTTTGCGTAACCCGGCCCCTCCTGGGCGGCTTACACAAATAGTTATATCCCCAACACTAAGACTAAGATTTTTCCCTCTAAGATGAGGGGAGGTAAGGAACTGCTATCCAGCTCCACTTTAGATTCACCTTCTGTTATAAGTAAACTTGCAACAACACCACATGCTATTAATTCTGATATGTCACAAGTTCTTGATGATGCTACTTCTGCTATGAATGCTACTCATGACGATGCTAGTACCTTGCTTGATGATAATGTGCCACTAGGTGAATTTCTTGATGAAAAAATTGCTAGAGTAAGACAACATGATATTGTTGAAACTGATGATGAGCTTGAAACTGGAAATCTTGAAACTCCTATTAGAACTAGCCCTCCTAGATATGAATTGCCAAAGGTACCGGAAGGTTATGCTATGAGTGAGGAGGCAACTAGAGACATTCTTGCTTGTAAGGATAGAGATGATCTAGAAAAATTATTATGCAAGTATAAAGAAAAATCTTTGAATGCTACACTTCACCTATCTTTATTGATGATAAGTATTACGAATTCTCTATCGACCCAGAGTTAATTACTTTGGTTGAATCTGATCCTTTCCATGGTTATGAAACTGAAACTGTTGTGGCACATCTTACTAAGTTGAATGACATAGCCACCCTTTTTGCTCATGATGAGAAGATTTGCTATTACTATATCCTCAAATTATTTCCGTTCTCATTAAAGGGTGATGCTAAATCTTGGTACAATACTCTTGCTCCTGCTTGTGTGCGTAGTCCCCAGGATATGATTTATTACTTCTTTGAAAAATATTTCCCTGCTCATAAGAAACAAGTTGCCTTGCAGTAAATATTTAATGTTGTCAAATTGAAGAAGAGTCTCCCACAAGTTTGGGGGAGGCTTCTCCAATTTCTTAATGCTTTGAATGATCATCCTCTTAAGAAAAATGAAATACTTGATATCTTCTATAATGGACTAACTGATGCTTCTAGGCATTTCCTAGATAGTTGTGCTGGTTGTGTTTTCAGGAAACAGACTATTGAGCAAGCTGAAGAATTATTGAATAACATATTGAAAATTATGATGATTGGACTCCTCCTAAAATACCTCTTAAACCCACTCCGAAGAAGGAGGGTATCTTTTATCTCAGACCTGAAGATATGCAAGAGGCAAAGAAATCTATGAAGAAAAAGGTATTAAATCCGAGGATGTCAAAAATTTACCACCTATTGAAGAAATACATGGGCTTGACACACCACCACCACCTAAGGTGGTAGAGATAAATTCTTTAATGAAATTCAATGATAGTGATGATCCTCATAATAAACATCCTAGCCAGTGCCTTTATGAGTTTGACAATTACATTAGAAAGCAAGATAACTTCAATGCAAATGTTATGAAACAATTGAAATAGAACTCTGATATGATTGCTCACTTAAGTGACTTGTTATTTAGAATCTCAAATGATGTTAGAGGTGTAGGAAAGCATGCCTCTATGGTCCAAACTCAATTAGAACAAGTTGCTAAATCTCAAAGAGAGTTACTTGATGAATTGAACAATAATATAAGTGACTTTGCTGTTAGAATAGCAACTAGAGGAGGTAAAATGACTCAGGAACCACTTTATCCCGAGGGACACCCAAAGAAAATTGAACAAGACTCTCAAGAATTGACACTAATGCACCTAGTCCTTCTAAAAAAATAAGAAAAATAATAGGACTTTGCCTGCCTCTAGTGAACATGGAGTGGAAAAACCTCCTGATAATGATAATGAAGTTTCTATCTCTGATGCTGAAACTCAATTTGGTAGTGAACACTCACCTTCTATTAATGAAAAAGATAATGATGAGGTTCATGAAGACACTCAAACTAATAATAAAGAACCAGACAATGATGTTGAGATGAACGAGCTGTTGATCTTGATAACCCACAACTGTAACACCCCAAAAATTTAACCAGGTTTTAATTATTAAAAAATTTCCAGGAGTTTAAAATTTTTGCCTTCTGGATTTTTCTGTTAATTTCAGAACCTTTCTTTTTTTGAGGATTTTTACCCAAGTGGAAACTTTCCAAAAATGTATTGGATTTCTATGCTCTCTCAATATAACAATTTTTTAATCAGTAGAATTTAATTTATTGAATTATATCTTCGTGAGCATTATTCCTTAAAATGACTTTCAACCGTTTTGGAGCTCTTTTTGAACTACCACCATTTGATAAATTTAACTAAAATTCCAACCAAAATTTGGAGATGTCATGTGATGTTTCTAAATCACTTTTATGCAAAAATATATTTCATTCATTGCATATTTTGAGTTCTACACCTATTTTTCAAATCTGGTCCAGTGGGCATTTTTGCACTACAGCCTATTTAAGTATTTCTTTAAAGCCTCCACCAAAATTATGGGATGTCAGTGGTAGCATGCCATCCAACTTTATGCAAAAACCTAGTGATGTTCTTTAGAAAAATTGAGTGAATCAACCTCTTTTTCATTAGCCTTGTGTTTTCTACTGCAAGCCTATTCATTTTTGCTCTAGTGACCTTGTGCTTTCACCTGCTTGTAGTCAACCCAACAAAACCCCTAAGTCCAGGAGCATGCATCCTTTGGGACATTTTTGGTTCATGTAATGATGCCATTTACTCCCTGTCCAGAACTGAAGCTTTGCAAAACTTGCACTAGCAAGTTTCTTCTTTTGGCAAACTAACCTCACCACCCGCTCTTGCATCTAAAGAGACCCCACTCTGGAAGTTTTGACCACCCCAAGTACTTCCTAGGTGCCTCTGGCATTTTGTCGAACACCCTGTGTGCATGAACAGATCTGGCATGGTTGAAGGTTTTGTGTTGTGAACTTTTCCCTTGCCCCAAACCAAGTTGTCCAGTAGCCTTCTACATGTCTCTAACCTAGTCCTGTGGTTTTGCAGTGGCTCTCTAGCAACCTTAGACGCCCTAGCATTTTGTCGAGCACGTCCCGTGTGTGCTCTGGGCGTGAGCAGAGCATGCGTTTTGCACGTGCTGCACCCGAGCCGCCGTGCCCCTGGCCTGTTCCCCCAAGCTTATCCATTCACTCTGCCGCTCGCAGCGTAGGGCCAAGCCATCGACACGTACACCCCCGCGAGCACCACAGCCCTCGCCACGTCTCCGGCAAGCCAGCAGCTAGCCGCCACTGCCGCCCGACAGCCCCTGCACTGGTCGGCGCCGCCCGAGCCACGCCCGCTCGCCAGCTCGCCCTTGGAGCAGTACCCGCTCGTCCGCTAGCTCCTGCCGCCATCCCCAGCCCCGCCACGCTGCCCTGCAAGCTACAGAACGACGGTCGCCGACGAGCTCATCCACGGCCGCCGCGAACCGACTTGGAAGCGCTATAAAAGGAAGCCCCTCGAGCCCCTCCGAGCACATAGGCAGCCTCAGAATGCTCCCCTAGTTCTCCCGTGGCAGTCAATCGACCCGGGGAGGTCTTCTTCCCCATCTCCGGCAACCGCATCCGCCGCCACTGCCCCGGCCATTCCGGCGCCACCAGAGACTCCCCCTCTCCACTCTCTTCACCAGGAGCTTCCTCTCCCCTCGTGAATCCATCCCCCTGCTCGATTTTAATTGGGACTCACTACGGGAGAAAAATCACTTTACCCGATGACCACCGTCCGCTACGAAACTCGCCGCCGGCAGCTCCGTCCACCCCAGAGACCCTATCGACCACCGGAGTGACCGTCTCGATCCCCTGAACCCGCGGATGGCCTCCGTTTCCTGAACGGAGCCACCATTCGCCGGTGAGCATCACCGGAGCTCCGCCTCTGTTCGGTCGGAGGAGGCGACGCGCGCGTGGACTGGTCAAACCTGACCAGTGGGCCAGGCGGGTCCACTGTCAGTGACCCAGTGCTGATCCGCACAGGCATAAGTGGAAACGTATTTTTAGAATACGCTTTCGACGCGGTCAGTTCGAATCGTTTTCTTTTTATTATGTTTTATTGGTTTTTTTAAAAACAGAATATTGACTAAGCTTTGACTCGCTATAACTTTTTAAATATAACTCCAAATGAATTGATTCTTTTTCGTACCTCTCCAAAATTTAATCTAGTTTATTTTAAGATTTATTTGAAAAAATTTCAAAACAACTTTTTGTGCTGTTTTGAAATTGTGTGTTAATTCAAATATATTTTAAATAGGATTTTTTTTGAAGAGAGGAGAAAACTTTCAAGAGTTTTGGAATGCACCTTGCCTCCCCACGACTTAAAGGCAAGCATTCTGAACCCTGGCATAATATTGTGTGCCTTGTTTGAACACGGTAACAACACTACCCTACACAGGCATACACCGTTTTATGTGATGATGTGTTCCTCCTCATGAGTGCATATTAATGATTTTCATGCTAATGGAGTTGATATGGTTTTGATGGAAATCACCGTCATATGCCTTTCATGCATACCGGAAGGGAAGCCGGGAAGGACTATGTCTTGGGTAGACACGGTATTGTTCCTAGTCCTCTGTCGAGATCGTCGTGTCCGGTATGGCATGAGGGGGTATGTCGCGTGGTGTTTCTATCTGTTGGTTGGAGTATATATTATTATGCTAATCATGCAGGGAATACTAAAACCTCCTGAGTCGACCATAGATCGAGTCTTGTTCCAGTAACCCCCATACTTGTTTCGTACTACCACTTGTCTCTACAACAAGTAGAGTACGGTTCAGTAAGTTGTCAACCCCTTTCCTAGCACACATCGCACAGAGAGGCCATGGTGGAAGATACTGGAGGCATCCGGTAGGCATGCCACCTGGTCCGGGAGCATGGGTGTTTCGGTTGTAGCCGAAGGGGTAGCTCCCCTAACTTGCGCGCGGTAAAAATTTTGTGATCCCAGTTACGTCGAGGTTGTAGCCTCCCCACTTAGAGTTTTGCTTAACGGGTGTCGTGGGTGATTCCAGACACCGGTAAGTTAGGCTGGTGTGTGCGGATAGGTGTGTTTCCAATTAAAAGGCCGTAGACGGAATTAGTCTCGATGGACTAAAGGAATCTGTTACTCGTGGGTAAAGTGTACACTCTCTGCAGAGATTAAAACCTATTCGAATAGCCGTGTCCATGGTTAAGATTACAGTCTGGGATGGGTTAAGTGTCGGTCTTAGTGTCGGTCTTCGGAGGAGAAAACTGCTAAGCCAGAACATGGATCGTGATTGGTGACTTATGATGATTATGATTATTATGGACTAACCCCTTTAATTTTTGAAGTATTGAGTATCCCTGGGACGGTTTTTACCTCTTGGATATTCACTAAGATTATTTACTTTATAAGCCCTTTATGTGGTGTCGCTGAGACGCCCGACTGTGGTATGCTTGTTATTTATTTTATAAGCCCTTTATGTGGTTTCGTTGAGACGCCCGACTGCGACATGCTTGTTATTTATTTTATAAGCCCTTTATGTGGTGTCACTGAGACGCCCGACTGTGGCATTTATTTTATAAGCCCTTTATGTGGTGTCGCTCAGACACCCGACTGATGCATTTTTATCACTACTACGTTATTGCATATCCATAAATAACTTGCTTGCATGCATTAGAGATTTTACTATTTTTGTGACTGACGTCATGATCATAAAATATTTTAGTACATAATTACCGTTGTTATATTATACCCGTGTTCATAATGTTTGCGAGTACATTCAAAAGTACTCACTGGCTTGGTCCTGGCTATTGTCTTGGCCAGATTTCTTGCGCGGAGAGGAGCGACCGTGATGACAGCCCCGAAACCTAAGCAATGGTGATAGCAGCCTCGTGAAGATAGGAGTTAACCTGGTCAGCTGTTCCTGTGGGAAATGGAGTCCCATAGACGCTGATGATCCACAAACCGCTTCTGCCATCAACCACTAGAAACCAAATTGTTGTACTCACAGGCCATAATGGTCTTGTACTTCATATTTCGTTTTTGCTTGGATTTTCTGTATCAAGTTGGTGCCTCATCAGCTAATAATAATCCTAGGGTTGGTTAGCACAAGGACCATTTTCTGGAAATTAATACCCGGAAAACTTGTCGTCACAACAACCCAAGAATAAAAGATATGATAAAAGATACTTTATTGCTAGGAAACACAGTAAGGAAAGAGAACCATAGGTTCAAAAACCTATGCCCTTTCCACCTAAGTCAACTAAAAAGAAATATGATGAAGAATTTGAAGGCTTTGCTGAAATGCTGAGGCCAGTCTTTTTGCGTACTCACTTGAATGATATTCTATAAATGCCTCCTCATGCAAAGTACATGAAAGACATCATTACCAATAAGAGAAAAATACCGGAAGCTGAAATGTCCACTATGCTTGCTAACTATACTTTTAAAGATGGAGTACCCAAAAAACTTGGAGATCCGGGAATACCAAGTATACCTTGCTCCATCAATAAAAACTATGTGAAAACTGCGTTATGTGACTTGGGAGCTGGTGCTAGTGTTATGCCTTTCTATTTATATGAAAGACTTGATTTGAATAAACTCACACCTACTGAAATATGTTTGCAAATGGGTGACAAATCAACTACCATACTGATACATGTCCAACATATCTATAATTTTTGATGTATTCATGCCATGTTTATAATATTTCTACATGATTTTGGTATGATTTGGTTAGAACTAACCCGGACTGATGCTGTTTTCAGCAGAACTACCGTGGTGTTGTTTTTTGTGCATAAACAGAAGTTCTCGGAATGCGCTAAAAATCAACGGAGATTTTTTTTGAAAATATAAAAAATACTAGAACGAAAAGTTATCGGAGGGGAGTCTCATGGGCCCCATGAGGGTGGAGGGAGCCCCCACCCCTTGGGGGGGCACCCCTGTGCCTCGTGGACTCTTCCGTGGGGCCCCATAACTTGTTCTCGACGGCAACCTCTCATATAAATCCCCAAACCTCCAGAAAAAAACCTAGATTGGGAGTTCCATCGCCGCAAGCCTCTTTAGCCACCAAAAACCAATCGGGGCCCTGTTCCGGCACCCTGCCGGAGGGGGGATCCATCACCGGTGGTCATATTCATCATCTCGGCACTCTCCGTAACAAGGAGGGAGTAGTTCACACTTGGGGCTGAGGGTATGTACCAATAGCTATGTGTTTGATCTCTCTCTCTCTCTCGTGTTCTTGATGTGGCACGATCTTGATGTACCGCGAGCTTTGCTTATAGTTAGATCTTATGATGTTTCTCCCCCTCTACTCTCTTGTAATGGATTGAGTTTTCCCTTTGAAGTTATCTTATCGGATTGAGTATTTAAGGATTTGAGAACACTTGATGTATGTCTTGCGTGGGATACCCGTAGTGACAATGGGGTATTCTATTGATCCACTTGATGTATGTTTTGGTGATCAACTTGCGGGTTCTGTGACCTTGGGAATCTATGCATAGGGGTTGGCACACGTTTTCGTGTTGACTCTGTGGTAGAAACTTTGGGGCACTCTTTGAAGTTCTTTGTGTTGGTTGAATAGATGAATCTAAGATTGTGTGATGCATATCGTATAATCATACCCATGGATACTTTAGGTGACATTGGAGTACATAGGTGGCATTAGGGTTTTCGTTGATGTGTGTCTTAAGGTGTTATTTTACTACGAACTCTAGGGCTATTTGTGACACTTATAGGAATAGCCCAATGGATTCATCAGAAAGAATAACTTTGAGGTGGTTTCATACCCTACAATAATCTCTTCGTTTGTTCTCCTCTATTAGTTACTTTGGAGTGACTCTTTGTTGCATGTTGAGGGATTGTTATATGATCTAATTATGTTATTATTGTCGAGAGAACTTGCACTAGTGGAAGTATGAACCCTAGGCCTTGTTTCCTAGCATTGCAATACCATTTACGCTCACTTTTACCACTTGTTACCTTGCCGTTTTTATAATTTCAGATTACAAAATCCTGTATCTACAATCCATACTGCACTTGTATCACCATCTCTTCGCCGAACTAGTGCACCTATACAATTTACCATTGTATTGGGTGTATTGGGGACACAAGAGACTCTTTGTTATTTGGTTGCAGGGTTGTTTGAGAGAGACCATCTTCATCCTACGCCTCCCACGAATTGATAAACCTTAGGTCATCCACTTGAGGGAAATTTTCTATTGTCCTACAAACCTCTGCACTTGGAGGCCCACCAACATCTACAAGAAGAAGGTTGTGTAGTAGACATCAAGCTCTTTTCTGGCGCCATTGCCGGGGAGGTTAGTGCTTGAAGGTATATCTTTAGATCTTACAATCGAATCTTTTTGTTTCTTGTTTTATCACTAGTTTAGTCTATAAAAGAAAACTACAAAAAAATGGAATTGAGGGTGCCTCATATGCTTCATCTTTTTAATATCTTTCGTGAAAATGATGGAAGGGAAAATTGTGCTCAATTGCTAGAGGAAGAATGCAATAAAATGTTTGGCACTAAATTTTTGTATGATGAGCATGATTGCAATGTTGTTAGTATGAATTCCTTGAATATCCACGATGCTAATGATATGCAAATCCACAAGCTTGGGGAACCTATGTTTGATGAAGATGATATTTTTAGTCCCGCAAGTTTTGATGAGCAAATTTACTATGATGATAGCATGCCTCCCATTTATGATGATTATATTGGTAAAAGTGGGGTTGGAAGAGTGTCAACTTTAGTAAGTAATGATCCCACTATTTTGGAGGATGTTGATTCTTATTTTAATAATGATCAAAGTGGATTTGGAGAGGTCATGACTTTATTTAGTGATGAATCCACTATTTCGGAAGAGGTTCCAATTGATTATGAGAAAAAGTTGCTATCTATGATGATTATTGTGATGACATGTATGATATAAAGAAAAATGATAACCATGAAACTTGTCATCATGGTTTTAATTTTCAATTGGATTATGCCTCACATGATAGTTATTTTGTTGAGTTTGCTCCCACTACTATTGATGAGAATAAGTTTGCTTACGTGGAGAGTAGCAAAATTTCTATGCTAGTAGATAATGAAAAGAATGCTTTATGTGATAGTTATATTTTTGAATTCATTCATGATGCTACTGAAAATTATTATGATGGAGGAATGTATGCTTGTAGGAGTTTCAATAATATCAAGTTTCCTCTCTATTTGCTTAAAATCTTGAAGCTATGCTTGTTTTGCCTTCCTATGCTAGTTGATTCTTGCTCCCATAAGTTTTTTGCTCACATAATAACTATGCATAGGAAGTGGGTTAGACTTAAATGTTTTAGTCATATGCTTCATGATGCTCTCTTTATGTTTCAATTCTTATCTTTTATATGAGCATCATTGAAATCATCATGCCTAGCTAAAAAGGCATTAAAGAAAAGCGCTTGTTGGGAGATAACCCAATATTTACCCCTACTGTTTTTGTGTGTCCACATGATTAAGCTACTGTAGTAATCATGTTTTATATCTTTTATTTCAATAAAGTGCCAAGTAGAACCTTTGGGAAGACTTTGGTGAAAGTTAATGTGATCTTGTTGTAAAAACAGAACTTTTGCGCTCACGAGAATAGATGTCATATTTTACAGAAGAGTGATTTTAGGTTGATTATTTTTTCAGATGATTAATAGACAAATTACTCAGGTCCAGCAATTTATTTAGGAATTTTTGGAGTTACAGAAGTATAAGAAAGTTACAGATTGCTACAGACTGTTCTGTTTTTGACAGATTCTGTTTTTTGTGTGTTGTTTGCTTATTTTGATGAATCTATGAGTAGTATCGGAGGGTATGAACCATAGAGAAGTTGGAATAAAGTAGATATTACACCAATATTAATTTGGAATGAGTTAACAACAATAAAAAAAGTGGTGATTTATTTTCTTATACTAACAGAGCTTACGAGTTTTCTGTTGAGTTTTGTGTTGTGAAGTTTTCAAGTTTTGGGTAAAGATTCCATGGACTATGGAATAAGGAGTGGAAAGAGCCTAATATTGGGGATGCCCAAGGCACCCCAAGGTAATATTCAAGGATAACCAAAAGCCTAAGCTTGGGGATGCCCCGGATGGCATCCCCTCTTTCGTCTTTGTTCATCGGTAACTTTACTTGGAGCTATATTTTTATTCACCACATGATATGTGTTTTGCTTGGAGCGTCAATTTATTTTATTTTGTTTTGCTTGATGTTTGATATTATCTCACTATCTGAAATTCTTAAATGTTAGAGAGTCTTCACATACTTACACAGTTATTCGACTACTCATTGATCTTCACTTATATCTTTCGGAGTAGTTTGTCGTTTTCTCTAGTGCTTCACTTATATCTTTTAGAGCATGATGGTAGTTTTATTTTGAAGAAAATTTTGAACTCTCATGATTCACTTATATTATTTTGAGAGTCTTTAGAACAGCATGGTATTTTTCCTGGTTTATAAATTTAGTCCTAATATGATAGGCATCCAAGAGGGATATAATAAAAACTTTCATATAAAGTGCATTGAATACTATGAGAAGTTTGATTCTTTATGATTGTTTTGAGATATGAAGATGGTGATATTAGAGTCATGCTAGTGGAGTAGTTATGAATTTGAGAGATACTTGTGTTAAAGTTTGTGATTCCCTTAGCATGCACGTACGGTGAACCGATATGTGATGAAGTTGGAGCATGGTTTATTAATTGATTGTCTTCCTTATATGTGGAGGTCGGGATCGCGCGATGTTTAACTCCTACCAACCCTTGCCCTAGGAGCATGCGTGTAGTACTTTGCTTTGATGAATTGTAGATTTTTGCAATAAGTATGTGAGTTCTTTATGACTAATGTTGAGTCCATGGATTATACGCACTCTCACCCTTCCACCATTGCTAGCCTCTCTAGTTTCGCAAATTTCGCGGGTAGCATACACCCACCATATACCTTCCTCAAAACAGCCACCATACCTACCTTTTATGGAACTTCCATAGTCATTCCGAGATATATTGCCATGCAACTTTCCACCGTTCCGTTTATTATGACACGCTCCATCATTGTCATATTGCTTTGCATGATCATGTAGTTGACATTGTATTTGTGGAAAAGACACCATTCATAATTCTTTCATACATGTCACTCTTGATTCATTGCACATCCCGATACACCGCCAGAGGCATTCATATAGAGTCATATTCTGTTCTAAGTATCGAGTTGTAATTCTTGAGTTATGAGTAAATAAAAGTGTGACGATCTTCATTATTAGAGTATTGTCCCAGTAAGGAAAGGATGATGGAGACTATGATTCCCCCACAAGTCGGGATGAGACTCCGGACAAAAAAAGAGGAAAAAAAGAGAAGGCCCAAAAAACAAAAGAACAAAAAAATGAGAGAAAAAGAGAGATGGGGCAATGCTACTATCCTTTTACCACACTTGTGATTCAAGGTAGCGCCATGATCTTCATCATAGAGAGTCTCCTATGTTGTCACTTTCATATACTAGTGGGAATTTTTCATTATAGAACTTGGATTGTATAATCCAATGATGAGCTTCCTCAAATTGCCCTAGGTCTTCATGAGCAAGCGAGTTGGATGCACACCCACATAGTTTCTTTTTTAGCTTTCATACACTTATAGCTCTAGTGCATCTGTTGCATGGCAACCCCTACTCACTCACATTGATATCTATCGACGGGCATCTCCATAGCCCATTGATAAGCCTAGTTGATGTGAGACTATCTTCTCCTTTTTGTATTCTCCACAACCACCATTCTATTCCACCTATAGTGCTATGTCCATGGCTCATGCTCAAGTATTGCATGTAAGTTGAAAAAGTTTGAGAATACTAAAGTATGAAACAATAATATCTTCGTTTGTTCTCCACTATTAGTGACTTTGGAGTGACTCTTTGTTGCATGTTGAGGGATTTTTATATGATCTAATTATGTTATTATTGTCGAGAGAACTTGCACTAGTGAAAGTATGAACCCTAGGCCTTGTTTCCTAGCATTGCAATACCGTCTACGCTCACTTTTACCACTTGTTACCTTGCTGTTTTTATAATTTCAGATTACAAAAACCTATATCTACCATCCATATTGCACTTGTATCATCATCTCTTCACCAAACTAGTGAACCTATACAATTTACCATTGTATTGGGTGTGTTGGGGACACAAGAGAATCTTTGTTATTTGGTTGCAGGGTTGTTTGATTGAGACCATCTTCATCCTACGCCTCCTATGGATTGATAAACCTTAGGTCATCCACTCGAGGGAAATTTGCTACTGTCCTACAAACTTCTGCACTTGGAGGCCCAACAACATCTACAAGAAGAAGGTTTCATAGTAGACATCACATACCTATCGGTATTTGTGAGGATGTGCCCGTTGTTGTTGTTGTTGCTAATGTTACTATCTTAACTAACTTTGTTATACTTGAGATGTCCAAGGACGACAACATGTCGATTATCCTTGCTAGACCCTTCTTGAATACTGCAGGGGCTGTTATTGATTGCAATAAAAGCAAGGTCACTTTTCATATCAACGGTAATGAGCATACGATGCACTTTTCAAAGAAACAATTCCAAGTGAATGGTATTAATGTTATTGACAAATCTCAAACAATCACTATTGGAAGTTTTCAGCTACCTCTACCTACTGTTATAAAAATATGAAATGCTTATTGTTTTAGTAGTTTGAATGCTTGCTATGGCCTCTATACTTCCCTATGAGTAGTTGCTATCGTTTTAGTAAAGTTTTGTTGAGAAAAATTTTGTGGACTAAAAATTTCAGATTTTTGTTCATAGGAAGAGGATGAGTTTCTTTAGGAAGTTTTCTTCCAAGAAGAGCTCCAAGGGAGTTATTGGGGAGTCATATGACAGTGATCTCCATACCCGGAGATTGGCGGAGTTATAGCCGTGCGAATGGCCGCATAATCTGTTCTTGGGAGGGGCTCAAATCCTTCAAGAGTTTGCACAATACGCTGCTAATGCCGGCCTCACCGACTTCATCGCAGCTGAATGCAAACAGTATCATCTCCTCACAATTTCTTTTGTGCTAAATTTTCATTTCCATTCTAGGAATAACCCCCTGAGGTGTAGTTTAATTTATATGCTAAAAAACACCAGATACCACGTACTGAATTCTGGGACATATGCATGCTTCCTTCTGATGGTGGTTTGGTAGAGCCTAGACCCACGAAGTTTGATGGTATTTACCGTACTCAGACAGTGGGGGATGAGAGAGGGGTATCGGGTGTCACCGCTACTAGCTTGCATTTTCCCACTGTACATTATTTTGCTCTATTCATTGCAAAGTGCTTACTTGCTAGAGAGAAGGTAGGTGCACTTAGAGCTCCAGACTTTGTTGTCTTACGTCGTGCACTTTATGGCGACAACACTTATAGCTTGGGACCTATTGTGGCACGTCACCTTCACATTAACAGATCCAAGGGTAAAATACATGGGGGTTATGCTACTTGCTTGGCAACTCACTTTAACGTTCAGATACGCCAACACGATCACCCCTTGCCCAAGGTTTACCTAGATCGAGCGGCTATGGAAGACCACCAATTTATTGCTGCCGATTAGCCTGGTATTCCTATTCCTTATAACTTAGTTTTTAGTGAGAAAACTCATGATATTATTTCACTGCCTGCACCTGGTTTGCTTGATCATATTTCTAGGGGCGGATACAGGATTATGCTTGAGGACATTGTCGCTTACCAGAACAACCTGGCTGCAGCACAGAAGGAGCCTCAGCAGTGGGACCCTCAGGTGCCCGCTCCCCGACACTTCAACATAGGACCTCACGGCTTCTATGCTTGGTGATTACCAAGTTAAGCCAAAAGCCTAAGCTTGGGGGAGTACGTATTTCCACCGACATTACATTCATGTTCACACATTTCATAACAGTTGTCGGAGCTCATACTTTTTCATTGTATTATCCGTGTTAAATTTATTTTCTCCCTTTCTTCTTGTGTGTTTGAAAAACTTTGAGAAAATCCAAAAATATGCTTCTTTTTTATTTTTCTTCCTAGTTTAAATTGTTGTAGCACTAAAAAAGAAAACCCAAAAAGATTTCCTTGTTCTTCTTTTACTTGTTGGGAGCTTTCCTGCGTAAATAGTTTTTCTCGTTTTTCCTTTTCCTTTTTTGTATTTGCTTGTTTACGAAAAAACAAAGACTCCAAAAATATTTCAGTGTGTTTCTCTGATTTTCTTTTCTTTTGATTGAGTCATACCGAGGAGAAGACCATGATGAAAATGTTGAGTGGCTCTCATTTGCATTATTGTTGATTTGACGGGTAGCCCATATTACCTTGTCTTCTCCTTTTGAATAAAATGTTTGCAGATTCTAGCTTAGTCCACGACACTCTTGCACTATTATTATTTTCAAATCATTCGGTCGTGCAAGTGAAAGGCAATAATGACGATATTCGATGAACTGGCCGTGACAGAGAGAAATGAGTATGAACTTGACTTGTTCTATTTTTGTAAATATGTTTAAACTAGTATCCATGATTCAGCCTATGATGATCAAACATGTTCGCAATGACAATTAGAGATTATAGTTTCTCATGGCATGCATAAGTAGCTAGGAGTGGATAATGATTTATCTTGGATGTCAACATTGCATTAAAATGATTGTGATGTAGTATGATGATATGGTATCCTCCTCTGAATGTTCGAGTGGCTTGACTTGGCACATGTTCATGCATTTAGTTGCATCAAAACCAACATAGCCTCTATGATATTTATGTTCATGGTGTTCATATCCTACTCATGCTAGTATCCAATGCTACTTATGCATAATGCATGTTCATTACCGTTGTTGCTCTCTAGCTGCCTACTTCTTAACCTATTTGCTAGCCTTCGCCTGTACTAAGTGGGAATTCTTCGTGTACATCAAAAACCTAAACCCAAGTTATTCCAGATGAGTCCACCATATCTACCTATATGCAGTATTACCTTGCCGTCCTAAGTAAATTTGCACATGCCACCTCTAAAATCTTCAAATAAATATCCTTTTTGTGTGCCTGGATTGTTCATAGAGCGACAGGAGGTAGTTGGTATCTTCCATGCTAAGCGGGTTATTCTTAGGATGGGTGCTTACTCACTCACCATTGCACGAGAAAAGGGGAGGTAATAGGGATTCCCAGTCCCAAATTGCAAAATGAACTTATAAATAATCAAACAAAAACTCCTATGGAGAAGTAACCTTTACTTTACCGCTTGGGAACCACTACTAATGTGTTTAGCATGGAAGATATTGGTAACTGATGGTCGTGAAGTAAACAAGAAGGGTGCATGTCTCAAAATTTCATTCACCTTTGTTTTAAAAACTTGAGCTCTGGCACCTCTGCAAATCACTGCTTCCCTCTTCGAAGGGACTATCTATTTACTTTTATGTTGTGTCATCACCTTCTCAAATAAGTGCCAGAACCTGAGAGCACTGCTGTCATGCTGATGCCTTGTGTGTAGCTAATGTTGGGTGCATCATGACTGGATCTTTTCTACCATGAATTACAATGTTTATCGTTGCTTGAACTTTGGGGGTGCTCCGCATTTATGTTTTGTGGTCTCACAAAGGGCTAGCGAGATACCACTATTGTCATATTGTATCATGGTTGTTTTAACAACGTGTTGCTGTTTGAGATGTCTTATTATTGCTTGCTAGTTGATTATGTCATTGATATGAGTTAATATAATTTTTAAGAGTTATTGTCGACATAGTTAGTTATAATCTCAGCTGAAAACCTGGGTGCTGTTTAAGCTTATTTATGGAAACAAGAGCAAAAGAGTTCATGAAAGTTTTTTGTTTTTCACTTTCAGTTTATCAACTGAATTGCTTGAGGACAAGCAAATGTTTAAGATCGGGGGAGTTGATACGTCTCTTTCGTATCTACTTTTCCTAACGCTTTTCCTCTTGTTTTGGACTCTAATTTGCATGATTTGAATGAAACTAACTCGAACTGACGCTGTTTTCAGCAGACCTACCATGGTGTTGTTTTTGTGCAGAAATAAAAGTTCTCAAAATGGAAAGAAACTTTGCAAGGATTTTGTATACAATAAAAGAGAATTTCAGGAGCCAAGAACAACCGGAGGGGGCACCGGGGTGGGCACAACCCACCAGGGCGTGCCACCCCTCCAGGCGCGCCCAGGTGGGTTGTCCACACCTTGTGGCCCCGCAGACCCTGAAACCAACGCTATAAAATCCTATTTTTCCAGAAAAAAGGGAGAGAGAATTATCGTGTTTCACGAGATGGAGCCACCACCGTCTCCTGTTCTTCATTGGGTGCCAGATTTGGAGTCCGTTTGGTGCTCCGGAGAGGGGGATATTCGATCTTCGTCATCACCAACCCTTCTCCCTTGCCAATTCCATGATGCTCCACACCGGGAGTGAGTAATTCCTTCATAGGTTTGCTAGTCGGTGAGGAATTGGAAGAGATTCATCATGTAATCGAGTAAGTTTTGTTGGCTTGATCCCTAGTATCCATTATGTTCTGAGATTGATTTTGCTATGTAACATCCCAATTTTCAATTTGAATGTTATACATAGATCATCATATGCATATCATATTTATTTTTGCATTTTGGTTGAGATCCTAAAAATCTTAAGCAACTCAAGGACCCACAGAGAGAGTTGGAGGTTTCATAAAATTCATATTCGAATTCTTTTCAAATTTGAAGAAAGGATCAATTTGATTTTATTATTTTTCTCTCCAATTATTTCCAATATTAAAAAAATAAATGAGCGAAGATAATATGACTTCTTCAAATTCAGAGAAATATTGGAGAAAGAATTTTAAAATCAAATTATTAGTTTTTGTGGTATTTTATTTGCTATTTTATTTGAATTAGAAAAAAGTGCATTTTTCAAAATTGCATTTTAGCCCAGAAAAATGTTCGCCTTGTCCGAAATTTTATTAGAGGACCGCGACAATTTATTCAGAATTTTTGGACTCCGTTTAATATTTACTTCTATTTATTTACTCCACCTGTTTAAAAAAAACGCAAACCGCCTTTGGGCCATGCCTGAGCCGGACACGTCCCGCCCGGGCCCCTTTATAAGTTGAGGCCCGAGGCCGCCCCAGCCCAAGCCGCCCCGCCGCCAAAACCCTAGCGCCGCTGCCGCCGCTCGCGCCAACGCCCGCTCGCGCCGCCGCCGGAGCCCGCCGCCGCCAGAGTTCGCCGCTGCCACCGGTTTTTCCAGATTTTTTTCACCGGTTTATTTTGGTAAACCCTAGATCGGTTTTTTTAAATCGGTTTGGTTTCCTCGGTTTTCTTCTGTTTAGGTTAATTTGCAAATGTTCGTTCATTAGCTTGTTTTAACGAACGAATTCGTTATTTTGTATCTGTTAGAGGACGTTCGTTCGATAGATTTTGCTTTTTCTGTTTTATTTTCGTCAGGGACCTATCCGCGATTATTTTTCTCGCATATCAGCCCCTATTCTTCAAACCCTCACAACTTTTTAACTGTTCGTCCAAATCCAGTGAAACCAATGCCAAAATCTTCGTATCGAAGCCCTCTTTCTATTTAGTAAACTTGAACATGATTTTGGTACTATAAAATTTGACTTTAGTCCATATTAGTAAATGATCTTGTTTCGTTCATATTTTGAGTTTCGTTGCTCTGTTTGAGTTGAATCTTTTTGCAAACCGTAGCTAATCACATGTACCTAGTGTTAAGATCTAATTCACATGCTAATATTGTTGTTAGATTTTGACTCTTGTTAGTTTAAGCCGTTTGCGTGTTTCGTGTTTGATTTTGGATCTTCTCTCGAGTTTTCTCGTGTTTTGTTCGAGTGATTTCTTATGTATGCTATTGTTTGTCTACGCTGGATTACCCGAAGTGCGAAGCTTGTTACTACGAATCTCTAGAGTTTGTAGATCATCATCAAGGCAAGTTACACTTTGATCGTACTCTTTTATACCCAGTTTTTACTATGCATTAGTTCTGCCCCACAAATACTTGCATTGGTAGGATTGGGAACATGTGGTTTTGGTTGTAGTGTTTGAGGTAGGAACCTAATACCTTTTGATCACCCCGGGAATATACGTTATGCTTATTATTGCTTAACCATGTTCGTAGATGGGGATTGGATCATGATTCATAGATGGAAGTTTGAGAGTTAATTTAATTGGATAACATTAAGGTGGAAACTTTAATATACATATGGGTGGATTGGTTGAGGCACCTGTAGTACCCAGTGTTGTCTGTTTTGGAAATCACGGAGGACCCGCGTGATTATCCTATAGAATGCCACCCAGGCTCAAAGGGATCATAAGATTATTCACGCTAGAAACTTCCGTGTGCAGCCACAAGCCATTATGGGCTCTAGCACAGTTGAGTAAGTTGTGTGAGCTCTTGAAGAGGTAGACTACATCTGGGTTGTAGGTGGTACTATCTACCTGGAGTAGAGAGTTAATGCTTCAGAAAGGCTATGTCTCGATCATCCGATCATGGATGCGGTCGAGTCTTGTGGGGAAAAGTGCGCAAACCTCTACAGAGTGTATAAACTAATCATGGTTAGCTGTGTCCCTGGTTATGGACGTTTGAGTATCTAGTACTTGAATCTATTGATGTGATCTCAACATGTTACTTTCATTAATTATGATGTTGGGTTAATGATGATACTTTTAATTGGGATTTCAGTTGGGGTTACCTTCTCAAATAATGGACAACATGGGATTACTTAAATAAATTTATTCCTTTGTTGTAGGGAAAAACTAGCTTTATGCAAAACCATGAACTTACAGCCTCCACCAGCCAAATGTTGCATGTAGATATAGTTCTTGCATCATCATTGCTTTACAATGTAACTATGCCAGCATATTCCATGTGTTGACCCATTTCGGGCTGCAACGTCTTATGTTGCAGACTTTTCTGATGATGATTAAGGTGCGATAGGTCGTTGTTTTGCACTCAGCTATGCCGTTGGAGTTGATGGACTCATTTATCTTCAAAGACTTCCGTTGTTATCTAGTTTAGATGGCCTTCAGCCATGATTTATTTATGTATCATACTCTCTATGAGGACTTGATGTAATAAGTGTGTGATTTTAACTCTGTTATAAATCCTCGAGTACTGTGCCTGTCAGCATTACCGATCCAGGGATGACACTGATGCACAGAGACTTGACCATTTGAGGCTGGTCGCTATAAGATGGTATCAGAGCACACGCTGACTATAGGATGCGACCACTAGAATGAGCCACGAGATTTCTCTTCTCTATTCATTTCTAATTCTCCTCTCTTTCTACTCTATAGATGGCGGATCCCAGGAACAAGTTCACTCATCCGGATGACGACACCCCTTTCGGAAAGCACTTGAAGGAAGTCACTAAGTACCTGAACATCGGATTACCAAGCTTCACAGGGACTTTCTCTACATCTATGTCGGAAGAGGAGCGCTGGAAGATCAAAGTCAGGATACCTGGGAGAACATTTGCACCAACTACGGAGCCCATTGATTTCTACCTGGACGCACCAAGCTGGAGTATCAGAAAGAGCATGGCCGCACATATCACCTTTGGACGCATATGTGAGGTGTATCACAAGGACTTGGAGAATACCGTCTACCAGATAGGTGGCCTCCGAGATGAAAATGGGAGATGATTCATACCAGGAGGGATGGATCAATTGCAGCTTATAGTCAAGAGATGGGAGATCATATTCGTCGACAGTAGAATCAACAAATTATCCACATGAAGAAGATCAAGAAACTAGTGAGGAGGAACAATGAGCTGGAAGAGGAGATCAATTTTACTCGTGATGGATACGAAGAGGAGATTGTTATATTGGTAGAAAAGAATGATGACCTGACAAGGAAGCTAGGAGTATTCATGGGAGACCCCGCGCCGAAGAAGGACAACCAACCAGGAGACTATATCATCCTCAATGATACCGACTCCGACCCTGATAGCGATGAGAACTACTTTGATGAAACTTGAGAAGATATTATGGAGTCTTCTTCTGATGAAAATTTCTAGATGGCCACCATTATAATTAGTAGTATAATCCCTCCAAGTAGTTGCAATGATCTAGTTTGTAGTAATAAGTTAGACCGCTTTTGTCTGACTTGTGTGCTATTGATTGAAGTGAAATTGTTTGTGTTTGCCTCATGAGCATTATGGGTAGTGAATCTCTCTTAGACTCCAATTCTATTCTGTTTTCTCACCCCTTCTAAACCTATCAGATGCCTCCAAGATGTAACAATGGATTTTCTTTCCGACCGAAGCTCACTTAGTTGATCCAGCAGCAGAATACCCTGATGCAGCTTTTAGTCCACAATCAGAACCAAGGCAACAACAACAACAACCCACAACCACCACCCCCTGTTGATCACCTAGCCCGTTTCCTAAGGTTGAATCCGCTGGTGTTCTCTAGTAGCACCGAGCCGGTTGTTGTAGATGATTGGCTCTGCAAGATTGGAAGGGAGCTGCACACTGCAGGATGCACAGATGTGGAGAGAGTGCGTTTTGCCGCGCATCAGCTTGATGGACCCGCAACATTGATACGTCTCCAAGGTATCTAATTTTTTTATTATTCCATGGAGTGCTATTGTATTACATGTTTTGTATGTTTATGGGCTTTACTTTACACTTTTATATCATTTTTGGGACTAACCTACTAAGCGGAGGCCCAGCCCGAATTGCTGTTTTTTGCCTATTTCAGTATATCAAAGAAAAGGAATATCAAACAGAGTCCAAATGGAATGAAACCTTTGGTAGCGATCTTTTTGGAATAAACGCTATCCAGGAAACTTGGAGTGGACGTCAAGAAGCAGCCGAGGCGGCCACGAGGGTGGCCGACGCGCCCTAAGGGGGTGGGCGCGCCCCCTACCTCGTGGGCCCCTCATGGCTCCACCGACATACTTCTTCCTCCTATATATATCTACGTACCCCGAAAACATCCAGACCACGAAAAACTATTTCCACCGCCGTAACCTTCTGCATCCTCGAGATCCCATCTTGGAGCCTTCGGCAGCGCTCCACCAGAGGGGAAATCGACCATGGAGGGCCTCTACATCATCTCCAAGGCCTCTCTGATGAGTTGTGAGTAGTTTACCACAGACCTTCGGGTCCATAGTTATTAGCTAGATGGCTTCTTCTCTCTCTTTGAATCTCAATACAATGTTCTCCTCGATCTTCTTGGAGATCTATTTGATGTAACTCTTTTTGCGGTGTGTTTGTCGAGATCCGATGAATTGTGGGTTTATGATCAAGTTTATCTATGAGAAATAATTGGATGTTCTCTGTATTCTTTTATGTGTGATTGGTTATCTTTGTAAATCTCTTCGAATTATCAGTTTGGTTTGGCCTACTAGATTGATCTTTCTTGGAATAGGAAAAGTGCTTAGCTTTGGGTCCAATCTTGTGGTGTCCTTTCCCAGTTACAGCAGGGGCAGCAAGGCACATATTGTATTGTTGCCATCGAGGATAAAAGGATGGGGTTTATATCATATTGCATGAGTTTATCCCTCTACATCATGTCATCTTTCTTAATGCGTTACTCTGTTCTTCATGAACTTAATACTCTAGATGCAGGCAGGAGTCGGTCGATGTGTGGAGTAATAGTGGTAGATGCAGAATTGTTTTGGTCTACTTGTTACGGACGTGATGCCTATATACATGATCATGCCTAGATAATCTCATAACTATGCACTTTTCTATCAATTGCTCAACAGTAATTTGTTCACCCACCGTAATACTTATGCTATCTTGAGAGAATCCACTAGTGAAACCTATGGCCCCCGGGTCTATCTTTTATCATATAAGTTTTCAATCTAGTTTAATTTGCATCTTTTACTTTCCAATCTATATCATAAAAATACCAAAAATATTTATCTTATCTTATTATCTCTATCAGATCTCACTTTTGCAAGTTACTGTGAAGGGATTGACAACCCCTTTATCGCGTTGGTTGCGAGGTTCTTGCTTGTTTGTGTAGGTACGAGGGACTTTTGAGGAGCCTCCTACTGGATTGATACCTCGTTTGTCAAAAACTGAGGGAAATACTTACGCTACTTTGCTGCATCACCCTTTCCTCTTCAAGGGAAAAATCAACACATGCTCAAGAGGTAGCACGAAGGATTTCTGGCGCTGTTGCCGGGGAGGTCTTCGCTCAAGTAAAGACATACCAAGTACCCATCACAAACTCATCTCCCTCGCATTACACTATTTGCCATTTGCCTCTTGTTTTCCTCTCCCCCACTTCACCCTTGCCGTTTTATTCGCCCTCTCTTTCCCATTCTCCTCTTTCTCTTTCGCTTGCCTTTTGTGTGCTTGTGTGTTGGATTGCTTGTAACGATGGCGCAAGATAATACTAAATTGTGTGACTTTTTCAATACCAATAATAATGATTTCCTTAGCACTCCGATTGCTCCTCTTAATGATGCTAAATCTTGTGAAATCAATGTTGCTTTGTTGAATCTTGTTATGAAAGATCGATTCTCCAGCCTTCCTAGTGAAGATGCAGCTACTCATCTAAACAACTTTGTTGATTGGTGTGATATGCAAAAGAATAAAGATACGGATAATGATATTGTTAAATTGAAGTTATTTCCGTTTTCACTTAGAGATCATGCTAAAACTTGGTTTCCGTCTTTGCCTAAAATAGTATTGATTCATGGAATAAGTGCAAAGATGCTTTTATCTCTAAGTATTTTCCTCCCGCTAAGATTATCTCTCTTAGAAATGATATTATGAATTTTAAACAACTTGATCATGAACATGTTGCCCAATCTTGGGAAAGAATGAAATTAATGATTCGCAATTGTCCTACACATGGTTTAAATTTATGGGTGATCATACAATTTTTTTATGCCGGATTGAATTTTGCTTCCAGAAATCTTTTAGATTCGGCCGCAGGAGGCACTTTTATGGAAATCACTTTAGGAGAATCTACTAAACTCCTTGATAATATTATAGTTAATTATTCTCAATGGCACACCAAAAGATCTACTAGTAAAAAAGTGCATGCTATAGAAGAGATTAATGTTTTGAGTGGAAAGATGGATGAACTTATGAAATTGTTTGCTACTAAGAGTGCTCCTATTAATCCTAATGATTTGCCCTTGTCTAATTTGATTGAGAATAATAATTAATCTATGGATGTGAATTTTGTTGGTAGGAATAATTTTGGTAACAACGCGTATAGAGGAAACTTTAATCCTAGGCCTTTCCCTAGTAATTCCTCTAATAATTATGGTAATTCCTACAACAACTTTTATGGAAATTTTAATAAGATGCCCTCTGATTTTGAGAATAGTGTTAAAGAATTTATGATCTCTCAAAAGAATTTCAATGCTTTGCTTGAAGAAAAATTGCTTAAAGTTGATAAATTGGCTAGGAACGTTGATAGACTCTCTCTTGATGTTGATTCTTTGAAACTTAGATCTATTACACCTAAGAATGATATCAATGATTATCTCAAAGCCATGAGAATTTCCATTGATGAGTGCAAAGAAAGAACCGCTAGGATGCATGCTAAGAAAGATTGCTTTATAAGAGCGTGTTCTTCTTGTTTCCATCAATAATGATGAAGATCTAAAAGTTATTGATGTGTCCCCTATTAAATCTTTGTTTTGCAATATGAATCTTGATAATGATGGGACTGGAGATGAGAAAACTTTAGTTAAAAGGTGTCCCAATGATTTGGAGTTTTTAGATCTTGATGTTAAATTTGGTAAAAGTAGGATTGGAGAGGTCAAAACTTTACTTAGGAATGAACCCACAATTATGGATTTCAAGGAATTTAATTATGATAATTGTTATTTAATAGATTCTATTTCCTTGTTGCAATCCGTGTTGAATTCTCCACATGCTTATAGTCAAAACAAAGCTTTTACCAAACATATCGTTGATGCTTTGATGCAATCTTATGAGGAAATTTCTATACCTAGAAAACTTTATGATGAGTGGGAACCTACTATAAAAATTAAAATTAAAGATCATGAATGCTATGCTTTATGTTATTTGGGTGCTAGTGTTTCCACGATTCCGAAAACTTTATGTGATGTGCTAGGTTTCCATGATTTTGATGATTGCTCTTTAAACTTGCACCTTGCGGATTCCACCATTAAGAAACCTATGGGAAGGATCAATGATGTTCTTATTGGTGCAAATAGGAGTTATGTGCCCGTAGATTTTATTGTTCTTGATATAGATTGCAATCTTTCATGTCCTATTATTCTTGGTAGACCTTTCCTTAGAACGATTGGTGCAATTATTGATATGAAGGAAGGGAATATTAGATTCCAATTTCCATTAAGGAAAGGCATGGAACACTTTCCAAGAAATAAAGTCAAATTTCATTATGAATCTATCATGCGTGCTACTTATGAACTGAATGCCAAAGATGGCAATACTTAGATCTATTCTCGCTTTTATGCCTAGCTAGGGGCGTTAAACGATATCGCTTGTTGGGAGACAACCCAATTTTATTTTTGTTTCTTGCTTTTTTCTTATGTTTAGTAATAAATAATTCATATAGATTCTGTTTAGATGTGTTTTTATTTTTAATTAGTGTTTGTGCCAAGTAGAACCTTTGGGATAACCTATGGTCATAGTTAATTTGATTCTGCTGAAAAACAGAAACTTTGCACTCACGAGAAACAATTCAATAAATCACAGAAACGTGCTTTTGCGTTTATTCTCTTTGCTGTAGATCAATAGAAAAATTGCCTAGGACTTCCTATTTTGGTAGGACTTTTAGAGTTCCATAAGTATTCGAAAGTTACAGATTGCTATAGACTGTTCTGTTTTTGACAGATTCTGTTTTTCGTGTGTTGTTTGCTTATTTTGATGCATCTATGGATAGTATCGCGGAGTATGAACCATAGAGAAGTTGGAATAAAGTATGTTTAACACCAATATAAATAAAGAATGAGTTCATTACAGTATGTTATGTGGTGGTTTTTCTTTCTTGCACTAACGGAGCTTATGAGATTTCCTGTTGAGTTTTGTGTTGTGAAGTTTTCAAGTTTTTGGTAAAGATTTGATGGACTATGGAATAAGGTGTGGCAAGAGCATAATATTTGGGATGCCCATGGCACCCCAAGATATTCAAGGATAACCAAAAGCCTAATCTTGGGGATTCCCCGGAAGGCATCCCTTCTTTCGTCTTCGTCTATCGGTAACTTTACTTGGAGCTATATTTTTATTCGCCACATGATATGTGTTGTGCTTGGAGCGTCTTGTATGATATGAGTATTTGCTTTTTAGTTTAACACAATCATCCTTGCTGTACACACCTTTTGGGAGAGACACACTAGATTTGGAATTTATTAGAACACTCTATGTGCTTCACTTATATCTTTTGAGCTAGATAGTTTTTTCTCTAGTGCTTCACTTATACTTTTTAGAGCACGGTGGTGGCTTGATTTTGTAGAAATTATTGATATCTCATGCTTCACTTATATTATTTTGAGAGTATTTTAGAACACATGGTATTTACTATGGTTATAAAATTGTTCCTAGAATGATAAGCATCCAAGTTGGGTATAATAAAAGCTATCATAGGAAGTGAATTGGATGCTATGATCAATTTGATGCTTGATAATTGTTTTGAGATATAGAGGTGGTGATATTAGAGTCATGCTAGTTGGGTAATTGTGATTTTGAAGAATACTTGTGTCGGAGTTTGCAAGTCCCGTAGCATGCACGTATGGTAACCGTTGTGTAATAAATTTGAAACATGAGGAGTTCTTAGATTGTCGTCCTTATGAGTGGCGGTCGGGGATGAGCGATGGTCTTTTCCTACCAATCTATCCCCCTAGGAGCATGCACATAGTGCTTGGTTTTTGATGACTTGTAGATTTTTGCAATAAGTATGTGAGTTCTTTATGACTAATTTTGAGTCCATGGATTATACGCACTCTTACCCTTCCATTATTGCTAGCCTCTTCGGTACCGTGCATTGCCCTTTCTCACCTTGAGAGTTGGTGCAAACTTCGCCGGTGCATCCAAACCCCGTGATACGATACACTCTATCACACATAAACCTCCTTATATCTTCCTCAAAACAGCCACCATACCTACCTATTATGGCATTTCCATAGCCATTCCGAGATATATTGCCATGCAACTTTCCACCGTTTCGTTTATCATGACATGCATCATTATTGTCATATTGCCTTGTTATTTTGAGAAGACATGATTGCTTTGATTAGTATGCTTGAAGTGTTACTATTTCTTTTATCAATATGAAATTTTATTTTGAACCATTTGGATCTGAACATTCATGCCACAATAAATAAAATTACATTGAGAAATATGCTAGGTAGCATTCCACATCAAAAATTCTGTTTTTATCATTTACCTACTCGAGGACGAGCAGGAATTAAGCTTGGGGATGCTTGATACGTCTCCAACGTATCTATAATTTCTGATTGTTCCATGCTATTATATTACCAATTTTGGATGTTTATGGGCTTTACTTTACACTTTTATATCATTTTTGGGACTAACCTACTAACTGGAGGCCCAGCCTGAATTGCTATTTTTTTGCCTATTTCAGTATATCGAAGAAAAGGAATATCAAACGGAGTCCAAACGGAATGAAACCTTCGGGAGCGATCTTTTTGGAACAAAGGAAATCCAGGACACTTGGAGTGGACGTCAAGAAGCAGCCGAGGCGGCCACGAGGGTGGCCGGCGCACCCTAAGGAGGTGGGCGCGGCCCCCTGCCTCATGGACCCCTCGTGGCTCGACCGACATACTTCCTCCGCCTATATATATATCTACATACCCCGAAAACATCCAGGAGCACCATGAAAAACTATTTCCACTGCCGCAACCTTCTGTATCCATGAGATCCCATCTTGGAGCCTTCGCCGGCGCTCCGCCGAAGGGGGAATCGACCATGGAGGGCCTCTACATCATCTCCAAGGCCTCTCTGATGAGTTGTGAGTAGTTTACCACAGACCTTCGGGTCCATAGTTATTAGCTAGATAGCTTCTTCTCTCTCTTTGAATCTCAATACAATGTTCTCCTCGATCTTCTTGGAGATCTATTCGATGTAACTCTTTTTGCGGTGTGTTTGTCGAGATCCGATGAATTGTGGGTTTATGATTAAGTTTATCTTTGAGAAATAATTGAATCTTCTCTGAATTCTTTTATGTGTGATTGGTTATCTTTGCAAGTCTCTTCGAATTATTAGTTTGGTTTGGCCTACTAGATTGATCTTTCTTGCAATAGGAAAAGTGCTTAGATTTGGGTTCAATCTTGCGGTGTCCTTTCCCAGTGACAGGAAGGGCGGCAAGGGACGTATTGTATTGTTGCCATCGAGGATAAAAAGATGGGGTTTATATCATATTGCATGAGTTTATCCCTCTACATCATGTCATCTTTCTTTCTTAATGCGTTACTCTGTTCTTCATGAACTTAATACTCTAGATGCAGGCAGGAGTCGGTCGATGTGTGGATTAATAGTAGTTGATGCAAAATAGTTTCGATCTACTTGTTACGGACGTGATGCCTATATACATGATCATGCCTAGATAATCTCATAACTATGCACTTTTTTATCAATTGCTCGACAGTAATTTGTTCACCCACCGTAATCACTACAAAAAAATACACTTCCGTGATGATACGTGTTTGTCACAGTAGGTCGCGTTTTCTGTCATGCATGTACATCCATGACGATTTTATGACAGAATCAAGATAGTCATACCTGTGCTGTCGTAGAAGTGTTCCATGACATTACCAAAATTATCATCACGGAAGTGTCCACTTCCATGACGATAAATCGCGTGTCACAGAAGTGCTTTCGTCAAGGGTCACCGTTAAGCTATCGGGTAAGGTTTTGGATCCGATAACCCGTTAATAGCCCCAACCAATGGGGATTTTCCACATGTAAAATCATCATTGGCTGGAGGAAACACGTGTTGGCTCATCGCTGGGACAGATGTCATCCACTCATTGGACAGAAGGCGCCTATGATACGTTGACACGTGGCACGGCCCAATAGAGGCCCATTCCTGTGAAAAGGTCGGCCCATTTGACTTGGTCAAAAGGTGGCGGGTCGGCCCATCGAAAGCCTGTTAATGGCATGTTCGCATATAGCCCATTTACAACCCGCTAACTCAAGGCCCGTGACACCCTATTCGAATTAGGCCCAGTAGCGTCATCTGGGCCATCCAATATGATTCCAGCCTATTTTCATTTCTGGCCCATGTATGGCCCATGACGTCTTTCGGCCCATATGAGGCCCTATGTAACTCTTGGCCTATTAACGGCCCATGGTGAAACTAGCCCGTAATGAACAGTGTATCACTTTACACCCATTAACGGCCCGTGGTGAAACTGGCCCGTAAAGAACAGTGTATCACTTTATACCCATTAACGGCCCGTTATTCCATTGGGCCATTTCCAGCCCAAGTTATCTTTCGGCCTTCTCAAAGCCCATTTATTCTTGGGCTCATTTCCAGCATTTGTTTACTTACGGCCCATTACTGTCGTTTTCTGCTTGTTTACAGTCGGCACGTTTGTGGTACGTTAATACGTTGGGCCGTTTTCATAGCGTCATCAAATACGACCTACTAACGATGGCCCATTGTGGTCGGCCCATGAATGGACGATTCCAACTCTAGCCCGTTTTACGGCCAGAATGTGGTCTGTTTGGCCCATGTTTGGCTAATCAATCATACAGCCCGTATAAGGCCCATTGATGATACGGCCCGTAGAAGGCCCATTGTTTCTATGGCCCATAGAAGGCCCACTGTTTCTACGACCCATAGAAGGCCCACTGTTTATATGGCCCGTAGAAGGCCCACTGTTTCTATGGCCCGTAGGAGGCCCAGTGTCACTACAGTAAATATTAGCCCATGGTTATTGTGGCCTAGTTTAAAAAAATAGGTTATTGCAGCCACTAGGAAACCGCAGAAAAAGAACTGCACTGACTACAAGCAAACAAATAAACAAGACAACAAGGAAATAAATAAGCAAGCAACTTACACTAGGCTATCATGGCTATTAGACATATTACATCCACTGGGCATCAAAGTTCTCCACCTCTGCAAATATAGGGAACACAGCAGCATATAAATGCCACAGCAAAACAAGTCCAGAACTGAAACCACTTCAGAAGAGCTCAAGAAACAATATCCTCGGTACCCATAATGCTGGCAAGATGCTTAGCAAGCTTATTAACTTTCTCTTGTTTGGTGCTTAAGTCCTCCAGTGCTTGCTGTTGCACCAGAAAATATGCATCTGAATTCTGCAGGGACTTCCTGTCGCATAACATCTGATCGATGTGTTTCAACTTGAAGTTGAGACTCAAGAAGCCGAACTGATTCAGGCAGCGAGTTCGAAGAGCTGGTGCCAGCAGTGGTAGCCAGTAACTCGAACACTACATCAAGACAGGACTTTGGGGTTGTCTCAGTGTCTTCAACATAGTTTTTATCAGCTTTCTTGGAGACCAACAGGGATGTCTCACTATCTTGAACCTTATCTGCATTACTTCCTTTACCATTGCATAATAGGGTACTCTTCTCCAATATTTTATCTGTGTTCTAAAAGAGAAACAAAAAACACATCTCAGGTTTACAATGTAGTATATGAAACTCATTTTGGTAAACCAGTTCAGTAGTAAGGTGGACAGGATAACAACATGAAACAAACATATATCTATGTAGTATGGTCACTGTATGGTCTATATCATTCTAGTTTATGTTGCCAAATCAAGATAGATACAGTTCAAATCATATCTATTTAAGACAAAGCAACATAGACAGAATATAAGTGTGGGAAACTACATAGCAATAGCAACACTTGTAATGTGCATGGCATGAGAATATAACTGTTTATTCAATTGAAACTGAAATCAACATAGAGCAAGTTACAATAGCAAACAGCCAAACACATTGAAGAAACAAGTTTAAAACATACCTATTGCGCCATTGGAGTTTCAATTGCATCCTTCAAATTTGAAATTAGTTGGTATCAATAAATACAGTGATGCAAGAGCAAAGTAGTATGAACCATAGCTACGGAACCTGACCTGAGAACAATTCTTCTTCTGCTTTAAGCGTTGACTTTGGGTTCGGAGTGGTGGTCCTCGTGATTTGGGTACTGCAGTTGCCTTACTAACTGATCGTGTTTGGGTGCTCTGTGGTGGAGACGGTGCTGTGTCAACGGGAACTGGGTGTCTATCTGCTGGGGTTGGGGTTAGAAGGGGTGTAGCTGGTTCTCTGTCCAACTGGGTAGAGGTACAATCTACATGAGTGTGGGTTATGTGTGGTGGGGCTGGTTCTTGGGCAAGTACAACTATGGTTCTATCTGCATCGACAGGTAGCACGATCTTTTCTGAAGACCGTGTTTTTACTCCCACAGATACTGCCATCACTCCCTCCAATTGAAATGGCTGATAAACAAGAAAATTAATTGAATGTACAGACACTGTAAGATAAACAGGTGCAATGGATAGTAGGAAAGAAAACAGGGCATGAAATAATTCACATTTATGTTGTCTAAGCAAACAGAATAGCAGGACATAATTTCACATATATGATGGCTAATTAAACAGGATAGCATGACACAATTTCACATGTATGATGGCTAACTAAATAGGATAGAATGACATACTTCAAAATATGATGACTATGTAAACATGATGACATGATATAACTATACAATGTGTCTATTAAAGTGGTTGGCATGCCACAAATCACAAACATGACATCGATGGAAACATGATGGCATGATATAATTCACGGATAGAATGACATAATTTAAAATATGATGACTATGTAAACAGGATGAGATGATATAACTATATTATGTCTTTAGAAAATGGGTTGGCATGCCATAATTCAGATACATCCTGTCTATGTAAACATCATGGCATGACATAATTCAAATATATGATTTATATACTAAGGAAGTGAGAAGAGGGCAATCGCATATATGTTGTGTCAACTGAGGAGATGGCATTCAATATTGTGTATATGATGTAAACTAAGCATTGTAATACAACATATGCATTATATGAGTAATATAACCCTACCAAGTTTGAGCATACACGTTAAGGGGATAATAGGACTGGTCATCTGCCTCTGAATCCTCCTCTGAAGAGCTATCTGTAACCAGCAAGATATCTGCTTCAGCAGGTAGCATTGTCTGCTCTGAAGACCTTGTTTTCACTCTAGATTTCTCCATCACCAATTCAAATGGCTGATGCACAGGAAGAGCAGTTAAATATACAAACATTGTCGACAAAAGCAATGAGAAAACAAAAAAAAAGGACGACATGATATAATTCACATATATGACGCTTGCCTAAACAGCATGGCATTGCATAATTCACATACATAATGCCTTGCAACAAGATAACATTGCATAATTCACATATATAATGTCGTGCAACAAGATGGCATTGCATAATTCACATATATGGTAATTAGACACTAAACAGGTGGCATTCACACAAAGCATGTCTAAACTAAGCAAATGACATAGCAATGCAAGATACCATACGCACGATATGAGTAACATAACCCTGCCAAGTTAGGGCATGCACCTCGGGGGGGGGGGATATGACTGGTCATCTGTCTCTGAATCCTCCTCTAAGGAGCTATCGGTAACTAGCAAGACATGTGCTTCATCAGATAGCATTGTCTGCTCTGAAGACCTTGTTTCCACTCTAGATTTTTCCATGACCATGCCGAATGGCTGATGCACAGGAAGAGTAATTGAATGTACTACAATTGTTGACAAATTTAACACGTAATAAAAAATGATGGCATGATATAATTCACATATAAGATGACTAGGTAACCAGGGTGGCATTGCAAAATTCACATATATGATGCCTAGCTAGACAAGATGGCATTGCATGATTCACATATACGATAAAGAAACTAAACAGATGGCATTGATACAAAGCATGTCTAAACTAAGCAGATGACATCTTTAATGTAT
Organism: Triticum dicoccoides; assembly: GCF_002162155.2. NCBI lineage: Eukaryota > Viridiplantae > Streptophyta > Magnoliopsida > Poales > Poaceae > Triticum > Triticum dicoccoides. The sequence goes on along the minus strand of NC_041385.1, from coordinate 694,630,482 downwards.
ACAGTAAGCAATGCAAGGCACCATATGCATGATATTACCAACATCAGCATGCCAAGTTAGAGCGAAGACCTCATGGGGTAAATAGGAGTGGTCTTCTCCTTCTGAATCCCCCTCAAAATAGTTATCTTCCTCTTGATTACGATCCGAAATGGGTGGAGGGGGGGATGCCTTTGCGCCCACCATGGAACGATGTCTGCATGAAATTTTATTGCCACACAAGGCTCGTCTCCTTTTCTCTACATGATCAGTCCCATTGTGTACAATAACTAGAATGCATAGGAATAAAACATAGTGAGATTATGTAAGGAGTGCATGCACAAATCCAAAGTGATGGTAGCAAACTGTGGATAGACCCAAAACCAAAGATAGCAGACAGATAATAGATTTAGTTGAAAATACAGATAATGGCTCCTTTAATGATTGTTTGCACCCAACATGAAACTCATAGTAGACACCAAAGATTAACTATATAGTAGACATATAGTACTGATTGCTGCCCCAATATGTACCCCACAACCATTTAAAAACTCAAGTTTCAGCATTAGTTTGGAACTAACTCGGATTTTAATAGGTGAACACGACGATAATGTAGCATGTCATCATATTAAGCGACGCATAACGTAAGCAGACACGGAAGAGTGCGACCTCTCTTGCTGCCTCAAGGTCATCCGCTCAGTTGATGATGATAATGCAGTTGTCGTGGCTGCCGGCGGCGGGGAAGAAGATCTGAGGCGGCAAAAGATAGTCTAGAGAGCGGATCCCTGCTGTGGTGAACCCTTCCATTGTTGGAGCAGCTGAGCTGGGGTGGAACACAGCGTAGCAGGAGCAGGACAAACCACACAAGGTTTTATTTGACACATATCTGTAACAGAAGTAATTGAGTAAGGTCTTGTTTGAATTTGAGGATTCTAACAATGGAGGGATAGGAAATAGACAGGAATAGGATAGGAATGCACATGCAAAACAGAGAATTTAAAAACACAGGATTTCTGCCAATCTGGGTGTTTGATTCACAACAATTGGAAGATCACAGGATGCAAAAAAGCATGGTGAGATTAAGTCAAACCACAAGAAAATGTACAGTTATAATGTTATTACGCTACTATCTCTTAGTCTTGTGCTTGATGAATAGGAATACGAAAAGAAGGAGAAGTGGAAATTAGAATTCCTACGGTTTTTCTTTCAAGGAGACACTAAAGGAACAAATCCTACAGTTTTCCTTTGCTCCATTCCTTTGCACCAAATTCATGAAAAGTAGTACCATAGGAAACTTTCCAATTCCTATGTTTTTCATTCACTTTTCCTTTCAAGCACTGGCAATTCTAGTAGGCAGGCTTGAGCAAGGAAAATCCTACACTAAAAAATGTTTTTGTGCTACTTCTATTACTTTGGACCCAGGCCACTGCCATACTAGCTGAACTCCCAGGCCCATCGACAAATGCACAGCTCAAACGCGTAGAGATAAATAATGATGGTGTTCAAGAGAGTCCATCACGGATAGCTAAGTTGCCTGGTACCTCATTGCTTGTCATATAGTAGGATAAAATAATCGTATTTCCCGTTACTATGAGTGCTCAGTGGACAATATATATAACATGTAGAGTAAAAAAGAGATGCAACAAGTGTACAACCTCTTTGGCGAAGCCATGTCGATCTCTGCGTGATTGGGTTGGCCGATGAGGATGCTCCGGCTGACTTGGCTGTCGGAGGAGGGGAAGAAGATCTTAGGCGTCTAGAGATGGAGCCCGAGGTACTGCTCCGCTATGATGGAGGGTTTTGTCATTGGAGCAGCTCCGGTGAGTTGTACGATGCCGAGGCTGAAGCAGGACAAGAGAAACAACGAACAACGTTAACCTGAGTGGAATTCTAATAGCATCTCCAATACATGACGTAAAATACATAACCACAAAGTGCTAGATGTAAAATATATCAGCCGCTCATCTCTGAACTTAACTGTCGAAACTGAACTTAACTGTTGAAACTGAACTTAACTGTCAAAACTGAACTTAACTGTCGAAACTGAATTTTGATGTCGAAATAGAATTTTGCCGTCGAAACTGAAGGCACTAGCAAGGTGAGGCTACACGTTGGTCGACTGACTTTTTCATATCTGGTCAGTCGATTTTTGCGGCCGTTGGATACGAAATCAAGGGCCTGCGGTTCATCTTCAACCTCCACCCCCCTGAGCCGCTAGCCACCACCAGCCAAACAGC
>NC_041385.1:694588102-694627938 GCF_002162155.2 Triticum dicoccoides | reverse complement strand
TCCCCCCACCCCCTGAAAATCGACTGACCCAAAAGTCGATTCAGTCGACTGAAGTGTAGCTAAATCGGAGCAACATCGCAAGCAAGAGCAAGAGCGAGAGCAGCAGCAAGAGCAAGAGCAATAGCAAGAGCATACCAGGCAGGGGACCGAGAGCAAGAGCAGAGCAGCAGCGCGAGCGAGAGCTAAAGCAGCAGCAACTCCTACTGATGTGGATGTCACCGCCGAGGGAGCGACGCCGTGGAGGAAGTGGCCGGTGACGCCGCTGTGGATGGAGCCGCGCCATGTCGGCTCGAGATCGAGCACTGGCAGCACCGTGAGATCGAATCAAGAAGAAAATGCGGCGATTAGTGTACAACCACATTGGTGGTGCCGATTAGGTCGCAGGTTCATCCGAGGAAACGGTGATGATGATTCTCTTTTGGTGGTGCAGGTGAAGACGGCAGTGTGGGAATGGAGGTGGCGCGAAAGACAAGGGGAACATCGGGGCAGCTCCTTGGAGGTGGAGGACGGGGTGGCTGAATCGGCGGGATGATGAGATCGACGACGGATTCTCATCCGGTATGGCAGATGAGGGACGTCGAGGTGTTGCTGTGGACGACGTCGTCGGCGAAGAGGCTCCGGCTAGGTGGCGGACGGAGCAGGGTGTGGGATTTCCTCGCGGGTTTTCGTGGCCTCAGCGTACGAATGGGTGGGCGGATGGGACGACAGTGGGGAACTATGGCTTAGAGATGCGCTTGTCCGAAATGTGGGGTACGTTACGAAAGTACCCCCAACGATTTGAGGCAGTTCTTTCGGTTCAGGGGTACCACGGGCATTTCACGTGTCGGGATTTCACAGGAGGTGGGAGTTTTCGCGCGTGTTGTAATTTCGGAATAGCATGGCGCGAGTTTTGATGGAGGGAGTTGTCGGAGCACAACGAGACAAAGATATATCTTAAATATTTTGGGCTAACAAGGCGTGGGTTGAAGAGGCGGGAGTTTCGCAGCACGATAGACAAAGACGCTAGCTTGAATTTTCGGCATAACAAGGCACGACTTGAAATATCTGAAGAACAAGCTTAACGTGTACCCAAAAAAAGACAATTTGCACCTCAACACGCACAACACACACACAAACACCATTTAGACTAGAGTAAGGTACACGTGCATTGCACGCATGAGATTTGGCAACCAAATTATGAATAAATACCACATTATAGCATGCAAGCTTTGAGTCATATATGCATGATGTAGATGTTCGTTTAATTCTTATAGTTCATTTCGTTCAAAATCATCTAGTTTTTATAAGAAAGCTAATCTATTTTAAGATTCATGGAATTGTGCATTGTAAGACATAAAGTAAAAACAAATAATGGCAAATCATGTAGAAAAAGATTTGGGCAATTCTGATACTGAAGATTCTAGAACAAATAAGAAGTGCTTGTGTTTTGATGTTTGTGCATTATGCTTAAGTTCAACCATGGAGTCTTCTAGATTATACATGTGGCAAAATCTAGTGGAATCTAGATGATATCCAACGGCCAGTAGTGCTCAAATTTGCCATCTTTGGACCATCGGATTCGCCTCATCCAACGACCATCTTTCAAAGTTAAAGTTACCCGCACACAATATAAAAATATATAAAATATAATATGACTCAGTGGAAGAAGCTGCATGAGAATAGTAGTTCCTTGATGAAGATACTGCTGTCAAGGTACGTAATGTGGCCATGGAACAGATGATGAAGGCTCGCGTCGAGAAATCCCGCGTCATGGACAGAATGAAGAAGATGGCGGAGGAGACGCGCAAGGAGATGGAGGTCGTGGAGGCGATGAAGAAGTAGTTACAACTCCGCGGCGAATTAGATCATTTGGGGTGATAATGTTCCTTCTTCTTTTGCTCCTGTGTTTCATCTTTTGCTTCGGGTGTTTCGCCGCACGTGTCACGTTCTCTGCGAGTCATGAATAGAACAATGGTTTTTTAGGGAATGAATAGAACAATGCTAACAATGAGATGACTAGCAAATTAGATCATTTTTTATCGACATATGGCACTGGGCTGCCGTGTTTCGTGCTCCTCCATCGCAGTACTACTCCAGTGGAAAACTTGAGCATACCGCACGGTTCTTTGCTCCTCCTTGATCAGGTCATCAGCGCATTTATACGAGCAGTCAAATCACAAGGCCCCGCCTTCCAGCAGTAATGAGCCGTCAAATCTCTAAGGCCCTCGTTTCTCATGAAACCGACCAAGCTAGACTGCCCCGCCCTCTAGCCTTAAAAAATGTATACTTTTGTACAACAGTAGCATCGATGGATTGCGCCATGGAGCAAACTTGAAATTAAAAAAAGGTGGTACATATAGAGAAGTGCTCGTTGCCAAATTATGCATATAGTACTATTAAAAAGGCTAGTCACAATAATGGTGTCCAGCACAACCCACCCCTCAAATAAAACTAAGCACCCTGGAATTCTTTTACCAAACTAAGAACCCTAAAATTCTTTGACAACTAAACTGCTGGCTATATGATGTTGGCCATATATATTGTACATATATAATGTGAAGAAACGAGTGGTAGTACTATACCAACTAAAAGATGAAATGTAAGAAATGCTAGTATGTACGTACTGAAGAGTTAAAGTAACAAGAAGAAACATAACATAGTTCTGCTGGGGGCTCAGCACAACACACCCCTCAAATTAAATTAAGCACACCTAAAATTAAACTTTGCAACTATTCCGGTAGAGACTGCATTAGAACCACCATGAGCAACGACACTGCCGCCTTACTCGGAGTCCTCATCCACGTCCTCGACTTCGTCCTTGTCCCTCTTCCTCTTGGCCGATACTTCTTTGCTTGAACCGCACACTTGGCTATTGCTCTTCATCCAACCCTTGTAGATATTGAAGCAAAGGTAGCCATCCATTGCAGCGTAGTGGATGTGGTCTATATCTAGTACATTCCGCTGCCATGCATGACGATGAAACGTGTATGGAGGTTTCTCCAGTTTACCGTATGAAGGATGAACCATGGCTCCTGCTAGGGTCAACATTGAAGGATGACGAGAGGACACCAGCCGATTCTTCTGGAGGTCGAAGGTGTTGCCTACAACGAGGCCTATCCGACGCAGGACTTCTTTGTCGTTACCAAAGTCTACAATAACGAATTTGACTAGGTTGCTCTCGAGGAAGTCCTTAAAATCCTGGCACTCAACGTCGGCATGGCATATGTGGTAGACCAAGCATAAGTCATGCACGCAAACCTGGATCACGGCGGGCTTCTTCCTCTCTTCGTCCTTTAGATCCTTCTCTCATCCCAGGACTGTGGTGTACTCAACATCTAGCCCAGCGACCCACTCATCATCTGAGTCTTCGAACATGCGTCTGAAGCAAGAAAGGCATCCTTTCACCGTCGCGGAAGAACGGGTGTAGATGACGTCGAACTCATCGTCGGTGATGGTTCTAACCTTGTACTCACCGCTGATCGTGGAGATTTGGGATGCCATGGATTTGGGAGGAGGATTAGGATTAGTGGAACTGCCGTAATGTGAATGGATGGGACGAGTAGGAGCAAACCGCTGTAGTATTAAAGGACGTGCGAGGACGAGTAGGAGCGAACTGCCAGCGTGCGAATGGCAGGGTAGTGCCTTTCCATTCTCCCATAATACGGGGTTCCGAGAGCCCTTGGATCTGAGATCGAACGGTTGCATGGAGTGATTCTAGACCTATGGGTGATTATCCTATCCTGGAGGGTTATTCTGCAAATTTTCAACAACTTAGCATGCGACCGTTTGATCTAAGATCCAAGGGCTGCCAGCAGCCCGTATCATGGTTGTGCCTACCACGACCGTCGTGTCGCTCGCGCGGTCGCGCCCTTGGAGATTTAACACGGTGCGTTAGGCTATCTGATGTTGGCATGTCATACATAGTCATCACTTAGTCACTCATACAACAACAAGGTTGGGTATAAGTGTATTTATTTTTTTACTTCTCTCTATCTCTTTCTTCGTACTCCCTCCATCCCATAATATAAGAACGTTTTTGACACTAGTGTAGTGCCAAAAATGTTCTTATATTATGGGACACAGGGAGTACTAGTATTTATTGCATTTGCCAAGGAGTGACCTCTTCCAATGAAATGGTGTTGCTAAATTTGCTTCATTTAATTAGCTATAGACTCAAAATTGTCTTTTCACCTAGGTACACGCGCTTAGCATTGTTTCTTCCTTGGGTCACCAAACTAGTCTCTCTCTTCTTGATTAACTTGCCGCATCAGACTTTATGCCTATGTGGCAAGCTTAGCACCTGTAGGAGCAAGTAAAAGTAAGTACAATAGTGCGCTTTACATGGCATTTTTGCATATGTGGAGGAAAGAGAGGCAAGGAAAAAGTGGAGAAGTGGGCTCTCATGCAAGAGCTAGCCTCTACTACATGGTGGAGCATTAGGAGAGGCACCTGTATGGAGGTGGTCAGGAATCGGGAGACTCATGCCGGTCATAGCGCCGCAGTTAAAATGATAATGACTAGTCAAATCATGGGGCCCCACCTGTCCAGCAGTAACTCGCTGTCAAATCACACAACCCTACGTTTGCAGCAGCCTACTCCCTCGTCTTCTTGCATCTCTGTCGAACCAACTAGGCGGAACTGCCCCGCCGCCCACCGCACAAGAAAAACCCCGCCCTCGACTTTTAAATAGTATACAGTATACTAATTTTGTATCCATGGATTGCACCCACGCCATGGAGCAAAGCGTCTAGAAAACGGCGGTACACATGTATGGAGTATACAACACGCCCGTCGCGTTCGCGTCGCACCCCAGACGGTCGGTAGGTCTGGCACACTGCTCTCTGAATGGAACGCGCGTCATATTGCGTTTGCACACACATGTGGGACAACAATTGAGAACCGACCATAGGTAGACTCCCCGGCCCCACAAGTCGGGTGACTTAATAGAAGAGGGAGACGAGCGATAGTACTAGAGAAGTGTTGTACTACGTTGGTGCCTAGACGATCCCTGCAAGACACAGAAGATCAGTTCATCCATGCATGTGACCAGACTCCAGCAGACACGCCTGGATTGGCTATCGTCTACATATCGTGCAGGCTGTGTTGTACATGGTTGTAGTTGTGGTGAGAAATCTAAAAAAAGGTTTCTTGTCATCTCGCAAAATTAGTTGTCATGTGCTTAGGATCACTGCGAGGGTTAAACAGCGACAACTGAGTTGGGCCAGTCATTGGGGGCACATGCACAAACAGTGACTACTCGGCTACCATCTAGGTCAAGCCGGCTATGTTAATTAGGACATCCATCGACGGACCCCTTTTCCACGAGTTTATCTTTAATTTGAGCATTGTTCCTCGTCTAGTTTATCCGTCGGGATTCATGTTGTCTCCTTTGGGCAGTGAGGTTATGATTTCTTGTCATGTGGCATTTTTTCATGTTATATGTTATAATCCGGGGCTTCAGATCAAAATGATGACAACTGCGCCTCCGGGCCACGTGCATGATGACTTCTCGACAGTCATTGACGAGGTCAAGCCAGCTCCGGTAGACAAAAGAAAACTAGTACTACTCCACTATATAGGCAGGAGCCTCCGCGCTTGCTTGCTAGTGTTGCTCTCTTCACACTGTCTCGGCCTCTCCAGATCTAAACACGACAGCGGTGGCCACTCTCTCTCTCTCTCTCTCTCTCTCTCTCTCTCTGCTCACCGCTGGTCATAGTTCCAGCCGGATCCTCTCCGCCGGGGAAGGCGAGAAGGTGCAACGTTCATGCGGTCGTCCTCGGTGACGGCTCTTACCCACTGTTGGGCGCGTCCCAATCAACCTGCCTTGTCGTTCTCTCCCAAGCACCACTAGCGAGGGAGGGCCTCCGACCCCTTCTTCCTCGCTCCCGTAGTGTGGGCAGATCCGGCCTCCCACCGCCCACCTAGCGACATCCCGGCGACCAGCAGGTATAACTTCCTTCGAAACCGGCCTTGCTCTACTTCCCGAGCTCCTGACGTCGCTGCATTTGTATCTTTTACTATTTCTTAGGCCCCCTCGTAGATAGGATTGATCGGCTGTTCGAAAACCACCTAATTTTTTTATGTTTAAGAGGTAAAACTAGTTCATGCACTCGAATCTAGTACTACTTGGTTCAAACAAGGAAAAAAGGGGGTGGGGGTGGGGGAGGATTTGTTACCTGAATCTAGGACTTGGTCGAAAGAGGAAATAATGGGGGCGAAAAGTAGCAGAGACTGGCTATCCAACTGGTCTCTAGGTCGAATAGGGAAATAAAGGGAAACGCAGTACAAACTCAATATAAACCCGATCTATTGGTTGAAAAAGGAAAGAAAGTGGGGACTGGGGGACAAGTCAACAGAGTAAGTCCAGCACTAGATTTGCTAGCCTCACACAGTATAAGGTGGCTATACCGAACAAAAATGGGACCAACCCAGATATCTTGTTCTGATGTTTTTTGCCCCGAGCCACTCTTATGTAATGCCACTGGTAAAATGTAGCAGTCGCACTGTTAAAAGTAAGGACACATTAAATCAATGTTGTTTTCAATGTAATGCCTCCATTAATATGAATCAATGGCACTTCTTTACATGTCTTGCTAAAATTTCCCATTAAGATAAGTTGGTTCTTTTCGTTAGAAATGCAACTGTCCTAGTCCGCCTACTCTCCCGTGCCCAAAGTAATGTCCTATTTAATGGTTGTCATAGTTAATCCTTATGCCCACACTAATATCTAGCAATGCCACTGCTTTAGAAATTGCTACTGTCCTTGTAGGATTGCCATTCAGGTAAGGAAAATGCTTCTTTTCATTTGATGCATGTTTGATCACTTGTTAGTCACCCTCCTTTCCACCTTTTTTTGTGCAAACAGAGATATACATTTCATGCTCGATCTTAGTTGAATTGCACAAATGATATCCAAATTATAGTTGAGAATTCCAGGAGCTTCACAACCAACCTTGATGTTGCTCAATTTTATTGCAACTAATGAAGAAGAAGCTCTGTGGGTTTTGTTTTCTGATGGAAATGGAACCGGGGCTAGGGCCCTTTTCTTAAAAAAAATTTGAAGAAGAAGCTGCTAGCTCATGGGACATTGTTTCATTTTAGGTGAACTACACCAAAAGGTCCCATGAATTGAATCATCCATGTTGGTGACTGAAAGAGCCAGCTTCAGCATCGCAGTCTAAGCACCCCCGGCCTCCATCCTTGCGATGCACGGTACACCTCGTTTGCCACCTGCTCGACCCTAGTGTCGCTGATAAAATGAATTAATAATACAGTCAAAATAGAGCGAGTGTCATCTCTATCATTTCATTTCCAATGTAGATAAAGAAAGTGCTTCTCTTTGTTAATGTATGTTTCATCAACTAGTCCCATTGTTAATGTTTAAGCGTTTCTGCAAACTGGGGTGCTTAATTTTAGTTGATATGTACAAAAATAGAGATTTGAATGTCTCAAGGCGCCTCCTTGTACTACCGCTGTACACTGATGTTCATCACTGCCAGAAGGTGTATCTGGGAGACTTTGGACGATGTCCAGTATGAGGCGTACCGTATGAGGCGTCGCAGGGCCTATCTCGCCCTCGCAGCATGGCATACTATGATACTATCGCAATATTTTATTCTATTTATTTTGTGTGTTTCATCAACTAGTGCCACTATAATGTAATCACGCTTTTTCATTATCTGTGCAAACAGGGTTATTTAGCTGCATTTTGGTGGGACTGCACAAATGTACGTATGGAACCGGCATATATGCAGAGTGCGGCGTGTGCCAAGTAAAAATTACCGACACCAACCATGCTGCATGCACGCATTGGCATCCACCACCACTAGTGGGATGTGTGGCGCTCTCTGTAGACGGATCTTTCTTGGCAGCAAATCCTCTAACCAAATACTAGTAGCTTATATTGGCAGTTTTCTAGAGAGTACTCTTTTCTGAAAGAAGCACCAATCTATTTTTCTTTATTTGTACACTGTGTCACAACTTTGACCCAAAGGTCCAGAGCTATTTTAGGGTGATTGGCGTAGTACTCGGAGACTGATTGTAAGCATGATTTTCATTAGCTGTCACACTGATTGTAAGCATGAGCAGGTGGAAGATTAGGTTAGTTCGAAGCTTACCTTAAACCCTACCGCCACCATTGAAACAAGGCGAGCATCGAGGGAACCGTGGAGAACGGCGGGGAAGCGACGTCGTGCCATCCGACCTTTTCTTGCGATGGGAGAACGAATACTCCTGTGGCTCTGGCTGGCTCTACACCCTCACGAACGACACACCATACTTGATCGATTCGTTATCCTCTGGGTGCTCGACCTTCGACTTGTACGCCCACCACCTCCGCCTGACTGTCGCCTCAGGCGAATCTTTCTGCTCCATCGCCCAGAGGAGATACTCGATGAACTCGGAGGACTGTGGCGTGACTGCCGCCGAGGAGTACATGTACATCGCCGCCCTCATCGTCGCCGTCTCTCTCTTTCGCATACATTGCCACATGGCCCGCACCGTCCTTGAAATCTCCCACTCATTGTCAAACCAACTAAGGATCTCCTTCAACCTGGCTAACTTTGCCTGGTCGCCGCCGGTGATCTGCCTGATTTGCTGCTGCATCCTCTCCATAGATGTCCTTCTGAGTGGTCCGGTGCTAGCTTTGGAAGATGGGCGGAGAGACGGTGGTCTTGCAATAGAGAAGAGGGAGAGGTGATACAGTGGTTTTGGAATGGATATGATGGAGAGGAGAGGAGGTGGTTTTGCAATGGAGAATATCAGAAGAGGGAGAGGCGAGATGGTGGTTTTGGAATGGAGATGATGGAGAGGAGAGGAGGTGGTTTTGCAATGGAGAAGATCAGAAGAGGGAGAAGTGAGACGCTGGTTTTGGAATGGAGATGATGGAGAGGACAGGAGGTGGTTTTGGAATGGAGATGATGGAGAGGAGAGGAGGTGGTTTTGTAATGGAGATGATGGAGAGGAGATGAGGTGGTTTTGCAATGGAGAAGATCACAAGAGGGAGAGGCGAGACGGTGGTTTTGGAATGGAGATGATGGAGAGGAGAGGAGGTGGTTTTGCAACGGAGAATAGGGAGAGGTACGTGCGGCAGCGATTTAGGATTGGACGAGAGGGCCGGCGCGCTGTGACTGGATCAAAATGAAAATCAATTTACCCTTCAATTAAGAAAGCGACCCCACATTAACTAGTCTCCCTTTTATTCTAGGTCATAATTGACCATGATTTTTGCACATAAAATATATGTTATACGTTGCAAAAATGATATAATTTGAAAGTACATTCAGAGACGAACCAAATGATACAATTTTTGGTGACATGCATTCACATTTTGCTTGTCAAATACAGTACGTGGTCAAACTTTGACCCAGAATACACAAAACAACAAAAAAATACTTCCAAGACCAGCGCCGCTCTTCCGCTCTTCTCCTCTTAAACCATCGCCGCTCCTCTCCTGTTCCAATCTAAATCCAGCACCGCTCCTCTCCTCTTCCATTTCAAAACCACCGCCCCTCCTCTCCTGTTCCAGTCCAAAACCAGCGTCGCTCCTCTCCCGTTCTAATCCAAAACCAGCACTGATCCTCTCCTCTTCCATTCAAAAACCACCGCCGGAGAGTGAAGGTGCGGTGGAGAAGTAGATCAATGGAGGAGTACAACCGATACATGAGGATCGGAGAGGCGACCCTGTGAAGCTAGCTAGGATGTTGGAGATACAGTCTTGGTTTGACAACAAGGACCAACTAGTGGCGACGGTGACATCCATGGCCAAATATCTGCAACAGGGCGAAAAGGCGGCGATACTCGCAGAGGGAGTCGTGCCGGAGTACATAGAGCTGCTCCTATGGGCCATGGAGCAAACAGATTCACCAAATCCGATCGTGAGGGAGCGATGGTGGGAGTATCGATCCCAGATGGAGCATCCACCAGAGATTGGAGGATCGAGCATCTATACGGTGCCGTTTGTGAGGGTGTCCTGCTAGATCGAGCCGGTGGAGTCTTCGTCGACCGAACCCAACTGCAGGAGGAGAAAAGCAGTTGGCCCGACGACGCTTCCCCGCCATCGTCTCCCTCGCCGTTCACATCATCTCACGGGGCGGCTGTCTGCGGCCGAGGAATAGGACGGGGCTGCCCCCCCATCCCAATAGTCGGGCAGGTTGAAAATTGTTAGGAGGAGCTTAGGGTTGTCAGTATTTGCAAGTTGTGAATTGTGTTTTGTGTTGTGTATTTGGAGAGTACTTTCAGATATGAATGTCTTTTGAATTTCAGATTTGCAGTATTGAGCATATGAAGTATATTATGAATTCTAGAGATCTATTTTTAGCACTTAAAAAAATGTAGTTTCATAGGAGTATAAAAGTGCAGACAATGTGATTCTCAGAGAAGAAACTGCCAGTTTCAGTTTCAGATAAGAAACTACAAGTTCAGTTTCAGATAAGAAACTTCAACTTTCAGAGGTAGAGCATTTATATTAACACGGCCTTTTCAAATAGGGTTAACATCTTGTTGGAAGTTTTATTCATGGTCGAAAATGGAACTACCAGCCAGTTAACATCATGCTGATCAACATTCATGCATAGCACATCTTCATATGATACACAGTCAAAATGCCCACACAATGTCGAGTGTGCGAAACACAGAGAAAACGAGGGACGAAGTTTTGGCAAGTGTTGGACATGGTTTTGGGCTGCCCCGTCTAGGCTTTCATTTTTAACATGCGCAACCCACGACCTCGGATGGGAGGTTCATAGGCCTGTTTGTATTTTCTTAGGGTCGTCATGTATCGACCGGCCTATGGACCTTCCATCCGAGGTTTTATTTTGGCAGCCCAATTTATATATTTTTTTGAAGAAAACACAGAGGTCTGTTCTATTTTTGTATATAAGAATAGGAATGCCAGGTCCAACTTATGTTTCCCTTCTTACTATATTATATATATTTAAATTATTTTATATGTTATTATATATTATTTTTATTTTTATCATATATTTAACAGATACTTACATATCTAAGAAAACAATATCCTACATCTTATTAACTTATACAAATAATTTCTTAACAAATAAAATCCTGGATTGTTTTGGCACGAAATTCCTAGTGACTGTGTACAAAAGCTTGGTAAGATTTAAGGACGAATGTAATAATATCACTTATTATTTAAATATATTTATAACAAAATGCTCAGCCCTTTTTTATTTTTTGATAACATTGCTGGCCCAACCCAACATTATAATTAGAATCAGCCCAGCAAAATCATGTATTTCGAGAAAGTGAAAATGGCCTATAATTTTTTAGGAAATAAAATAAATGGGCCGCATGGACGCTGCATTATTTGTTCACCCAGCCCAGCTAATGGCTGTAATTCAAAAAAAAAGATCAAATTGACTGTAAATTCTACCGCACGAAAAAAGACTGTAAATTCTGAAAAAATGGGGTGAATACATGCCACATTTTTGGAGGCTGAAATGTGGGCCAATAGGTCGAAGCCAACGCAAGTCGTTGTCAATTTAGTCAACAAATGATTCTGACATGTTAGCCATTGGATTTACATCCAGCGACCGGCATCCATCTTCAATCTCTCGTCTTCTTCCTCCAGCACCGTCGGGACCACCTCCCGCCTCCTGCTGCTAGCAGCTCTGCTTAGCACGCTTCGCTATGAAGCGCTACTCCACCGTTTGCCAGGCCATCCCTCCACCACTCCACCCCTCCTATTCTTCTCCACCGACTGCCGAACCAGACCGCACTAGAACCAGTTAACCCTCATACACCTCTCCGTCTGCGACTCTACTCCCGCGTCTTCCCATCTCCTGCTCGTTGCTGTCCGGGGCCTCGCCGTCGTCCACCACCTTGGATGCGCTCGGCGCGACGTGGTCAACGTGGTCAACGAACGACACCATCGGAAGTAGAATGTGCATGGACAGGCTGACAGCTGGGTCCACGGCCGCACACAAGGAAATGCCACCTTATTACGCACAAAATAATGATTCCTCCACCTGACATCTGGGACCCACTGGAAGGGCCTCTGTATTTCGTGAAAAAAACATGCCCCCCGCTAACATGTCGGACCCACCAGCTATCTTCGCACGCAAGGAAGTGCCTCCTTATTACGCACAAAAAAATGAATACTCCCCCTGCCAGATGGAACCCAGCATAGTGGGAGGCTAAATTGTGGGCCTACCAAGTTGACGGGGACGGAGGGCTTTGTCAACTTAGTCAATATGAACGATTCTAGCTCCTGTTATCGTACGATGTTCATCCAACGGCCGTAGTGCTTCTTCAACCTCTGGTCTTCTTGCTACAGCCGCCCAAACCAGCACCAGTCGTGTCGCGTGCTCCTGCTTTCCGTGGCCGGCTGTGATGCCGTGGAGGCCTCATCGCCCCTACTACTCCCATCGCTAGCCAGGCCATCCCTCTACTCACCCAAACCGCCTGTTATTCTGCGGCGACAGTAGCCTCACACCGCAGCCGAACCAGTGAACCCTCGTACTCCTCTTCGCATGGGCATCCACTGTTGCGTCTTCCCTGGCTCCGAGTCGTCCCCTTCCTAGGCCTCACCGTCATCCACCGCCGTGGTGCTCTCTGCGCGGCGTGGTCAACGTGGTCAAGGAACGACTTGCATCAGACATGGACTGTACGTGGGGAGGCTGATAGCTGGGTCCACGGCCGCAGCAAGGAAGTGCCTCCTTATTACGTGCAAAATAATGATTCCTCCACCTGACAGCGGGGACCCACCAGACGGGCCACCATATTTCACAAAAAAAATGTTTCCCCCTGACTGCTGGGACCCACTAGCTACATCTTTGCACGCAAGGAAGTGCATCCGAGCAAAAAAAATGATTGGCCCCCCTGACTGCTAGGACCCACCAGCTACATCTTCGCACGCAAGGAAGTGCGTCCAGGCAAAAAAAACGATTCGCCCCCCTGACTACTGGGACCCACGAGCTACATCTTCGCACGCAAGGAAGTGCGTCCAGGAAAAAAAATGATTTGCCCCCTGACTGTTGGGACCCACCAGCTACATCTTCGCAAGCAAGGAAGTGCCTGACAGTAGGGACCCACCTGTTCGAAGCGTACATAGCGTTGTCATTCTAGTCGCGAACGTGTACATACATACTGGTCGATGCAGAAGCGCGCACGTGTCATAGTAGAGGCGTGCATGTGTCGTAGTAGAGGTGCGCACTTGTCGTAGTAGAGGCACGCATGTAGCATGTACACGTACGTATAACGGCCAGGGTGCAAGAAAGAAAATACGGCCACGTGCGTACATATGGGCGGGGTCTCGAATGCTTACTTGCGCATACGTACGGCCAGGGCTTGTGTACATGGTTGGGTCGGAATGGACAAACAGCGTCGTCGTCGTGTTCATGGGGAGGCAACGGAATGCGTCGTGTTCATGGGGAGGCAACGAGGCAACAGAACATGTGGGAGCCAACTAGCTGGGTCGGAACGGAATGTGTGGTCATGTTCATTGGGAGGGCTTGGACGGAGCAGGCGATGGAAACGAGGCCTGGCGTACCGCAGAAAGGAGGAAACAGACCTCCTACATTCGGAATGGGGTCCTGTTGATCGGGAGGGGTCTGGCGTACCGCAAAACAGACGAAACGGACCTCCTACGGTCGAAACGGGGGTCCTGTTGATCGGGAAGGGTGTGGCGTACCGCAAAACAAAGGAAACGGACCTCCTATGGTCGAAACGGGGGTCCATTTGATCGGGAGGGGTGTGGCGTACCGCAAAACGGATGAAACAGACTTGTGTTGGAGTGCTACTGTCGAAATGGGGGTCCTGTTCATAGGGAGGGGTGTGGCGTACCGCAAAACGGGACTCCACAAGATACTGTTCATCTCCACCGTCGACCTCCTCCAGCCTCCACGGGCTACCGTCGACCTCCTCCAGCCTCCACGGGCTCCTGTTCATCCAGCCTCCACCGCGCGCTACTCCACTGGCTACGGTTCAACAACCACTCCATGGGCACCCCTCCTCCGTCTACTGTTCATCCAGCCCTCCACACCACGGGGTCCTGTTCAACCACCCCTCCATGGGCACCCCTCCACCGTCTACTGTTCATCCAGCCCTCCACACCATGGGGTCCTGTTCATCTAGAGGCAATGCCACCGCTCACTGTTCATCCAATCGATCGGCTTCAGTTAACAGCAGTAGCGAAGGAATCGCTCGATCGGGTTCAGTTAACAGCCATCGATCGATCGCTTGGGTTCAATAACGGATAGCCTGCAATGCAATCGCTCGGGTTCAGTTAGAGCCCAACGCCTCGCTCAGGTTCAGTTAGAGCCAACGCCTCGCACACACGCGCGTACGTGTACGAGAGAAACGTGCATCGCTCGGCCGCCGACCTCCCACCATAACCGGGAACTCCCTAAAATTTTCCTCGCCCTCGCTTCTACCACTGTTTTTTCCGTCATGGACGGCCCAAAGAATGTCATGCAGCTGCGTCTCCAGCCCGCCCAGGACAAAAATCCCATTTTCTGTCATGATTTTTTGTCATAGAAGTAGGAGCCCACCACATCTATGATGATACCGGGTTTTGTCACAATTATCGTCATAGAAGTGTCATATGTATAACAGAAAAAAATTCGTTCGGCCCAAAATGTCACGGATGTGTGTTTTTTTTGTAGTGAATACTTATGCTATCTTGAGAGAAGCCACTAGTGAAACCTATGGCCCCCGGGTCTATCTTTTATCATATAAGTTTTCAATCTACTTTTATTTGCATCTTTTACTTTCCAATCTATATCATAAAAATACCAAAAATATTTATCTTATCTTATTATCTCTATCAGATCTCACTTTCGCAAGTTACCGTGAAGGGATTGACAACCCCTTTATCACGTTGGTTGCGAGGTTCTTGTTTGTTTGTGTAGGTACGAGGGACTTTTGAGGAGCCTCCTACTGGATTGATACCTTGGTTCTCAAAAGCTGAGGGAAATACTTACGCTACTTTGCTGCATCACCCTTTCCTCTTCAAGGGAAAAACCAACGCATGCTCAAGAGGTAGCAAACATCATGGTGGGAGAATTTCACAGCCACTTACCCCATTGACACTGTTACATGGGATCAGTTTCAGCAGGCTTTCTGCACTGCCCATGTTTCAGCAGGAGCTATGAGCATGAAGAACCATGAGTTTCGCAACTTGTGCCAAGGAGGACGGACAGTGGGCCAGTATGTGGATGAGTTTAGTAAGTTAGCATGCTATGCCCCTGATGACGTAGCTACAGATGCTGCTAAGCAGGAGAAGTTTCTGGAAGGACTGAATGATGAGTTGAGCATGCAGTTGATGGTGGCAACCTTCAACAACTACTAGAATTGGTAGACAGGGCTCTTATGATTGAAGGCAAGCAGCAACAGATTGATAATCGCAAGAGGAAGTATGGACATGAGAGGTACACTTCCGGAGCCCAGCAAAAGCCCCGTTATTCCCCGTACTTGGGTGCACATACCCACAACCATGGAGGCCATAACCATGGAGGACACACGCACAACGGAGCAAGTTCGCACAACCGCAGTGGCCCCAAGAATGGCAACGGGAGTGGAGGAAGCAGTAGCCAGAACTGTTCCAACCCTTCAACACCAGCCAAGAGGGATCTGAGCCACATTACCTGTTTCAAGTGCCAGAAGACCGGACATTATGCCACTGAATGTCTTGAAGCAAAGAATGGAAATGGCAATGGAGGTTCTGCCAAGAAGCCCAACCCCTTCACCAAAGGTCAGGTGAACCACATCAGCGTGGAGGAGATTGAGGATCAACCCGACGCAGTTGTCAGTAAGTTTTTGATTAATGCATTTACCACACTCATTCTTTTGATACTGGTGCATCACATTCATACATATCAAGGGGATTTGTGGATAAGTATAACCTGCCAACCCAAGCCCTTAGGTCACCCATGTTAGTAACCTCGCCAGGAGCAGAGTATATGGCCAGCCTATGGTGTGATTGGTTACCCTTAAGGATTGGTAACTATGTGTTTCCCTCCGACCTAATAGTTTTGGAGTCACAAGGATTGGATATAATATTAGGCATGGATTGGTTATCGAATTATGGAGGGAACATTGATTGTGCTAGTAAGTTGATATTCCTCACCACCCCATAAGGAAGAAGGATCAAGTATGTATCCCGGCATGTGCCGAAGAGGACTCAAGTGAATTCCTTATCAGGATTGTACAAGAAGAAGTACCAGTGATGAAGGATTACCCCGACTTATTTTCGGAGGAGTTGCCAGGCATGCAACCGGATAGAGACATTGAGTTTTTGATTGAGCTACTGCCAGGCACTGGGCCAATATCAAAGAGACCGTATCGAATGCCCGCAAAGGATTTAGCGGAAATTAAGAAGAGGATTAAGGAGTTACTGGATAAAGGTTACATACGACCAAGTTCATCACCTTGGGGAGCCCCAGTGCTTCTAGTGGAGAAGAAGGATGGATCATTAAGGATGGTTGTTGATTATCATGCGTTGAATGAGGTGACAATCAAGAACAAATACCCACTGCCGATGATCAATGATTTTTTTGACCAGTTGCAAGGAGCTAAAGTCTTCTCTAAGATCGATCTTCGATCGGGTTATCACCAGTTGAAGATTCGAGAGCAAGATATACCTAAGACAACTTTTACCACAAGGTACGGGCTATATGAGTATATTGTTATGTCATTTGGTCTGACTAATGCGCCTGCCTATTTTATGAACATGATGAACAAAGTGTTTATGGAGTTTTTGGATAAGTTCGTAGTGGTGTTCATTGATGATACATTGGTCTACTCGAAGAATGAAGAAGAGCATAAGGAGCATTTACGTTTGGTTCTTGACAAGCTCAGAGAACATCAGTTGTATGCCAAATTCAGCAAGTGTGAGTTTTGGTTAAAGGAAGTTGGATTTCTCGGACATGTTATATCCGAAGAAGGAATAGTAGTAGACCCTACCAAGGTTGTTTCTGTGACAAAATGGGTGGCACCTACATCAGTTGGAGAGATCAGGAGTTTTCTTGGACTCGCAGGATATTATCGGAGGTTCATTGAGAATTTCTCTAGGATTGCAAAGCCCATGACGGAGTTATTGAAGAAGGACACCAAGTTTAAATGGACTGAGGAGTGTGAGGCCAGTTTTCAGGAGTTGAAGAAATGTTTGGTTACAGCCCCAATGCTGATTCTTCCAGACCAAAAAGGATTATCAAGTGTATTGCGACGCTTCACGTCGAGGACTTGGAGCAGTACTTATGCAGGAAGGCGGAGTTGTTTCATATGCATCATGACAACTTAAACCTCATGAGCTGAATTATGCTACACATGATTTGGAGTTAGCAGCCGTAGTGCATGCGCTGAAGACTTGGAGACATTTTCTCATCGGAAACCACTATGAGGTATACACGGACCATAAGAGTTTGAAATATATCTTCACACAGAAGGAGTTGAACCTCAGGCAATGTGGCACCCTGGCTCAGAGAGACCGGTTTACCTTGCATTGCCAGCCCAGAGACCTTGTCTTCTGGCAACACACAACAACTTGGTACAGAAAAACAACCGCTTTATTGATGCTAGTGGAGCATAGTTTATATTACAACAGATAGCAAGGCCAAGCGGCACACACAGTGTGGCTGAACAATATGTACATTATTTAGTGAACATAAAGAGGCCTCGATCATGACAACTACGTGGCAGCGGAACAACATCGTAGCGGAACTCCATAGCACGAGGACACCGATGTGGACACGATCTAGATTCAAACAGCATTCCTTTCCAACGAGACTTTCCTGAAATCTGGCATGACACGCTAGGTCAGTACATTGAATGTACTTGCAAGCTCACAACAAGCATAAACGTAATGACAAACAATATCATGATATTTGACCATTTAACAAAAATGCAACAATATATCCAACATGCTGTGAATATGCTCAACTAGTACTCGTCCCATGGACTGGCTTACTGAACGTGATCATTTCCAGACCACAAATGTGATGATCTCAAAAACAAACTCGTGATCCTTACGGCGATCACAACCCGACCAATACATGGCCCGTGATCCTTACGGCGATCACAACCCGACCAATACATGGCCCTACTCAACACGATGGCCTCACTGCCATCCTCAGTGCAAACTTAGTGTGCATATTTATTAAGTGTTGACCCATGGTGTACCCTACTTACGAGCATGTCCGTAACCGTGGACTCGGCTATCGATAGATTAATACACTCTGCAGAGGTTAGTACATTGTACCCACACTACGGAACCCATGGCCTCGCACTCCCATTCGGGTGCACCAATGGCATTCCGACGAAACCTCTTGATTATCATGACACTCTCCCGGACACTCTAACTCAGTCCCCATCAAGCTAGCCCTGGGTGGCCCCGTGTCTACCTCCAGACACCTCGACCACCGTCATGGCCACGATCCACTCTGGGACCCGGTACCAAAACTTAACTTAACAACGGGCTCACAAGGTTATGCCTGCTTACCGGGCTAGGGTACAACACGCCCATAATCTTCCCTAGATGGAGGCACCGACCAGACGCACGACAATGAAACGCATTAAGGTTGTCCCATACCGGCAAATGTGGTTGCACTGGGAAAAACTCGTTTCAGCGGCACCATGACCCGGTCAACAACATATTAACGTTGAGTTACTTATCAGGTTCAACTTAAAGTGAAAATAACCGGTGTCATAATGCCATGCTATGCATCACTAACACATGCATCACATAACCATGAAAATAACTAAATCAACCATGCTCCCACGGAGCCATCATCAACTCAAGATACTTCTCTGGTTAAGATCA
Organism: Triticum dicoccoides; assembly: GCF_002162155.2. Taxonomy (NCBI): domain Eukaryota; kingdom Viridiplantae; phylum Streptophyta; class Magnoliopsida; order Poales; family Poaceae; genus Triticum; species Triticum dicoccoides. Next base: position 694,609,181 of record NC_041385.1, on the reverse strand, counting down.
AACCTCACTTAAACCAGAATCATTTCGAGCAATCTCATCATTTTTCATCATGCAAGAATAATAATTAAACTAATTATTAACCTCCATGACCATATCATTTATTCATTACTCATAACTAAGTTCTTGTTAGATTATTAACAAGATTTACTTCAAGCTTTCTGTAAATCAAGCATTTTAACATGACAAGCATCTCACAGAATATAATTATCATATAAATAATTTAAATGCATGAATAATCATAAGTTCAAGTAGGAAAATCACAAATATTGAAGTGGCACTATGAAAATGTTGTTGTGGCTTGCCTTAGTGCTGACGAGGTTCACAAATCTCCTGGTGATCCTCAAGACAAGCTTGTTCTTCTGAAAATAAATAAAAACACAAAAAGAAAACATCAAGAAACCTTCTGAAAATTACCAGAAAATCTAGACAGCAAGGAAAAATCCCATCTTTTGGGTGCTGTTAGATTTTTGGACAAAGAACACAATCCAAAAAGAATCAATGCATTTGGACTTATAGATAAAAAGTTATGGTTGTCTGAAGTTTCCTGGATTTAAATGAATTTGAAATAAAAACAAACAAACTCGGGGGGGGGGGTGATGTCGAAGGCCTAAACGCCCAGGGCGCCACCACTCATACCACTTTGCGCAAGTAATGAGTGGCTGACTAGCGGGCCCCAATAGTTAGGCCAGAAGGAGGGAGAGGGAAACAGAGGGAGGCAGTGCTTCGCCGAAGCACACGCCGGCGACGAGGGTTCTTGGGGTCAAATGAGAGGGGGGATCGAATGAGAAGAAGGTTGCACACCTGCCAGTACCCGTAGCGTGGCTAGAGGTGACTAGACGATGTTGGAATCGTCCTCTCCAGCGGAGGCAGAGGGCGGAGGTTGCCGGAGACGAAGACGATGGCAGCTCGGGGCGGCTCCAGGGGCTCCAACAGGGTGGAACGGCCTCACCGAATAGTGGCGGAGGCCCTGGCAGGGTCGCCCTAGCCTGCGAGGGGATGGATCTGTGGGGACAATCCGAAGGGGATCGCCGGTGAGCTCGAGCTTCGAGATGGCAGCCCGCGGCCTGCCCGGCCGGGCTGCGGCTTCTATAGGTTTGTGGAGGGTGTGGGAGTAGTTGCGGGTGCTCCAAGAGGCTGGGGGTGGCGCCATTTATAGGCGGGCTGCAAGGAGGGTTTGGGCTCCGCCGGAGCACACCTGTCCATGGTGCCCGGTGACGAACGGCACCAGAGAGAGAAGAGGAAGATGACGGAGGTCACGCAGGAACTATTTGCGGGCGCGGACGAGCACAGGAGCGAGGGGGAAAGCGACAAGCACAGTGCACCGCGCACTGTGTCGTTGGCCGGACCATGCCCGTACTCGCTGCAGCGAGCTCCGGCATTGGCGAGTACCAATGGGGAGTTAAGGGGGTGGAGACGAGGATGGTGGCGAGGTGTGGCATACTTGGGTCGGCTGGGCAGCGAGCACGCGCTCAACAGAGTGCTAGGTGGCACGCAGAGCGCGTGTTTTGCATGCCAGCACGCCCGGATGAACGCAGTCACCGCGTGAACCGTGACATCATGCCACCCTAAGTGCTAACCATGATGTCTGGCATGTAGTCCTTAGTAAATTGAAGTGTTACCACGGTTTGGCTTGGATCCAGGTGCAGTAGAAATGGATTTGTACTGCTGGCAAGTTTCTGGACAGTAACATTGAAGATTTACCATGGTCAAACCACTGGGAGTTAAGGGCTGAGATTTGGGGGTTTACTTACACTTACTATGGTAAATAGGCACAAGAAAAACAAGCTACAATGGAGCTAGTAAACTGGTAGTTGCTGTAGAAACTACCATTTCTGTCCAGAAATGAATTTATTTTATGTAGCCAAAATATTCCAAAGAGTGATGAAATATTTTTGCTCAGAAAGGTGCCCTAGGGTCCAAAGAATAATTGGGATTTTTCTCAGGATTTTTGGAGCAAGAAAAATTAGGGTTGCTTTGGAGCACAAAGGGCTAACTAGGGTTTTGGAGGGCAAAATGAATATTTTTCATTTAAGAGAAGTATTCCAAGCAATATTTTGAGATGATCCTGCGGTGGAATGATGGTTTTGAGGAGGAGAGGGAGCACTCGGGTGAAAATCAAGGGGTGCCCAAGTGGTTAAGTCCAAATGAAATGATTCAAAAACTCCAAATTCAAAACCAACTCAACTGAAAATCAGGAAAAGAAAAGAGGGCAAAAACCAGACTGTCACAAACCTCCCCCACTTACAATGAATATCGTCCTCGAGATTCGGTTGCTTGGGAAAACCATTCCGGATAACATACCCTAAGAAATTCTTCTGATTCCCATGTTGATTCTGACTTGGTATGATGCTTCCATTGGACTTTGTTAAACTTTCATGCTTTACTGCGAGTGACTCTGTACATTTGATCCAAAATTTTCACCGGCCTCTCTTCATAGGTTAAGTCCTTTGCCAGCTCTATCTCTGTCAAATCAGTCTTTTTCTCGGGTGGTGATATGCACCATCGCAATTGTGAAACGTGGAACGCGTTGTGCACGTCTGACAATTCCGGGCGCAACTCCAACTGATATGCCACAGCACCCACTCGAGTCATAACGGGAAATGGACCAATAATTCTGGGTGCCAATTTTCCATGGGTTTGAAACCTCTTGATACCTTTCATAGGCGTGACTCGAAGATAGACATGTTCTCCGGGTTCAAAGCTGATCTATCGGTGTTATTCATCGTAATAACTTTTCTGTCGCGATTTGGCCAATTGCTGTCGGTGTTCTGGGAACGGGGGTACCCAGACTTGCCTGCCTGCGGCCTGCGGCGTGGCTCAAGCAGTGGCCCAGTATGGCCCATCTTCATCAACTCAAGCTCAAGACCCTCGCGAGGGCCCAAGCCTAGCGGGGCGGATGACAGTAAGCTTCCTCAGGAGTAGCCTCGTCAGGCTGGCTCGCGAGGAGGCGAAGAGATCAAGGCAGGGGTACCTCGTGAGGTGCCCGTGACGCAAGCCATGACGACTGAAGCCAGGCGGGCACCAGGCGGGCACCAGCCTGTGTAGTGTCCTTGTTTCCTCTTTGGTGCATTGGGGGCAAGCACAGCCCAAGGCATCAGGCAAAGACTACCATTTCGGTGCAACAAGACCAAGACCAGCAGAACGGCAGGATGGAGGTCACCGCGGAGCCCAGGACGGCATCATCGTCAGAGTCTTTAGCAGGCAAGGACCAAATTTAGTCAGGATAAGTGTACTGGATGTTCCCCTTCAAAATGGCCAATTGTTGGCGCCCTTCCCGCTCAATATTTGGGAAGAGGACCAGGGTCTCGCTCTATAAATAGGGCTAGCCACCACAGTAGAAAGGGATCCGGATCCAATCCTTCCCAAGAGGCAACACCTCCACAAGAACATCCCTCGCGAGGCTGTTCTTCCCTTGTATTGTTCATCATCAGCCCCAGAGGCAATCCACCACACACACACTGGAGTAGGGTATTACACCACAATGGTGGCCTGAACCAGTATAAACCTTGAGTCTCTTGTGTTGTTCATCTTCGCTAGCCTAGATCCTTTGCGAGGCGACGAGATGTGAGTTGGTAGAGGAGAGATCTTCGCGTGCACCCCAGAGTTTGAACCTCAAGGGTCTGTCGGAACCCGTAACCCGACATTTGGTGTGCCAGGTAGGGGTGCGCCGGAATTGTGTCCTCCACCGTCTTGCGTTTAACCGTCCATCGCATCCATGTCTGACGCTCGCCGAGCCCGCACTGAGCGCCCGGGTGCTCTCGCGGCCCATGTCGCCCAGATGGCCCCCGTCGGCGGACCTCCCTGTCGTTCCCTGTCGCCTGCCGCCCATGCCGCCACCGGCCCGGCGGGGAATGAGCAGCAGGCATCGTTGCTGCATCCCTCGGTGCGGCGGGAAGGACGCACCGCTACCACGTCGCTGACGCCAGCAGGCTCGTCATCGCACGCTCATCGCGCTCCCGCGGACGCGCACGCCGCGCTGCTCCTGGCATGTGAGCTCCTGCACTACCGCCCAGTCGACGACCTCTATGACGAGTGGCTTGCCCGCATCACCGAGCTCGTCAGTGATACGTCTCCAACGTATCTATAATTTTTGATTGCTCCATGCTACTTTATCTACTGTTTTAGGTAATATTGGGCTTTATTATCCACTTTTATGTTATTTTTGGGACTAACCTATTAACCGGAGGCCCAACCCAGATTTGCTGTCTTATGCCTATTTCAGTGTTTCGAGGAAAAGGAATATCAGACGGAGTCAAAACGGAACGAAATCAACTAGAGAAGTTATTTTTGGAAGGAAAGCAACCTGATGGACTTGGAGTGCATGTCAGGGGAGTCCAGGGCTGCCCACGGGGGTGGGGGCGCCCCCTGGGCGCGTCCTCCTGGCTCGTGAGCACCCTGGAGGTCCACCGACGTACCCCTACACCCATATATACTCTTCTTCCCTAAAACTTCCAGAACAAAAGATAGATCGGGAGTTCCGCCGCCGCAAGACTCTGTAGCCACCAAAACCCAATCGGGACCCTGTTCTGGCACCCTGCCGGAGGGGGATCCCATCACCGAAGGCCATCTTCATCATCCCGGCGCTATCCATGACGAGGAGGGAGTAGTTCACCCTCGGGGCTGAGGGTATGTACCAGTAGCTATGTGTTTGATCTCTCTCTCTCTCGTGTTCTCTCTTGTGTTCCTCTATGGCACGATCTTGATGTATCCCGAGCTTTGCAATTGTAGTTGGATCTTATGATGCTTCTCCCCCTCTACTCTCTTGTGATGATTGAGTTTCCCCTTTGAAGTTATCTTATTGGATCGAGTCTTTTATGAGAACACTTGATGTATGTCTTGCCATGATTATCTGTGGTGACAATGGGATATCATGTGCCACTTGATTTATGTTTTGGTGATCAACTTGCAGGTTTCGTGACATTGGGAACCTATGCATCGGGGTTGGCACACGTTCTTGACTCTCCGGTAGTAGCTTTGGGGCACTCTTTGAAGTACTTTTATGTTGGTTGGATGAATCTGAGATTGTGTGATGCATATCGTATAATCATGCCCACGGATACTTGAGGTGACAATGGAGTATCTAGGTGACATTAGGGTTTTGGTTGGTTTGTGTCTTAAGGTGTTATTCTAGTACGAACTCTTTTATAGATCGATCCGAAAGAATAACTTTGAGGTGGTTTTGTACCCTACCATAATCTCTATGTTTGTTCTCCGCTATTAGTGGCTTTGGAGTGACTCTTTGTTGCATGTTTAGGGCTTGTTATATGATCTATCTATGTTATTATTGTTGAGAGAACTTGCACTACTGAAAGTATGAACCCTAGGCCTTGTTTCCTATCATTGCAATACCGTTTACGCTCACTTTTACCAGTTGTTACCTTGCTGTTTTTATTATTTCAGATTACAAATACCTTTATCTACCATCTATTTTGCACTTGTATCTTCATCTCTTCGCCGAACTAGTGCACCTATACAATTTACCATTGTATTGGGTGTGTTGGGGACACAAGAGACTCTTTGTTATTTGGTTGCAGGGTTGTTTGAGAGAGACCATCTTCATCCTATGACTCCTACGGATTGATAAACCTTAGGTCATCCACTTGAGGGAAATTTTCTACTGTCCTACAAACCTGTGGACTTGCAGGTCCAACAACGTCCACAAAAAGAAGGTTGTGTAGTAGACATCAAGCTATTTTCTGGCGTCGTTGCCGGGGAGGCTAGGTAAAGGGTACTCACACTCCGTCAACTAAGCTTTTTTTTGGTGCGGTGAGTGCTTGAAGGTATATCTTTAGATCTTGCAATCGAATCTTTTTGTTTCTTGTTTTAGCACTAGTCTAGTTTATAAAAGAAAACTACAAAAAAATGGAGTTAAGTTTGTCACATATGCGTCACCTTTTTAATATCTTTCGTGAGTATGATGGAAAGGAAAATTGTGCTCAAGTACTAGAAGAAGAATTACATAGAATTCTTGGCATAAAATATGTGAAAGATGAGCATGATTTCAATGTTGTTAGTATGAATTCTTTGAATATCCATGATGCTAATGATATGCAAAGCCACAAGCTTGGGGAAGCTATGTTTGATGGAGATGATATTTTTTGTCCCCCAAGCTTTGATGAGCAAATTTACTATGATGAAAGCATGCCTCCTATCTATGATGATTGTTGTGATGATACATATGCTTTAAAGAATAATTATAACCATGAAACTTGTCATCTTGATCTTAATTTTCAATCATATGATAATTATTTTGTTGAGTTTGCCCTCACTACCATTTCGAATGAGAAGAATTTTGCTTATGTGGAGAGTAGAAAATTTTCTATGAAAATAGATCATGAAAAGAATGATTTAGGTGCTGATTATATTGTTGAATTCATTCATGATTCTACTGAAAATTATTATGAGGGAGGAACATATGCTTGTAGGAATTGCAATAATGTCAAGTTTCCTCTCTATGTGCTTAAAGTTTTGAAGTTATGCTTGTTGTGCCATCCTATGCTAGTTGATTATTGTTCCCATAAGTTGTTTGCTCACAAAATACCTATGCATAGGAAGTGGGTTAGACTTAAATGTGCTAGTCATATGCTTCATGATGCTCTCTTTATGTTTCAATTCTTATCTTTTATGTGAGCATCATTGTCATCATCATGCCTAGCTAGAAAGGCATTAAAGAAAAGCTCTTGTTGGGAGACAACCCAATATTTATCCTTACTGTTTTTGTGTGTCCACATGATTATGCTACTGTAGTAATAATGTTTTATAGCTTTTGTTTCAATAAAGTGCCAAGTAGAACCTTTGGGAAGACCTGGGTGAAGTTTATGTGATCTTGCTGTAAAAAACAGAAACTTTAGCGCTCACGAGAATAGCTGCCATTTTTTACTGGAGAATGCTTTTAGGTTGATTCTTTTTGAAGATGATTAATAGACAAATTTCTCAGGTCCAGAAAGTTATTTCATAATTTTTGGGGTTCCATAAGTATACGTTTTATACATATTACTACAGACTGTACTTTTTTTGACAGATTCTGTTTTCTATGTGTTGTTTGCTTATTTTGATGCATCTATGGCTAGAGTTAAGTGGTATGAACCATAGATAAGTTGGAATACAGTAGATATTACACCAATATGAATTTAGAATGAGTTCATTACAGTAACTAAATGGTGGTTTAATTTTCTTATACTAACGGAGCTTACGAGTTTTGTTTTGAGTTTTGTGTGGTTGAAGTTTTAAGTTTTGGGTAAAGATTCGATGGACTATGGAATAAAAAGTGGAAAGAGCCTAAGCTTGGGGATGACCAAGGCACCCCAAGGTAAAATTCAAGGACAACCAAGCAACTAAGCTTGGGGATGCCCCGGAAGGCATCCCCTCTTTCGTCTTCGCTCATCGGCAACTTTACTTGGAGCTATATTTTTATTCACCACATGATATGTGTTTTGCTTGGAGTGTCATTTTATTTTGTTAGTTTTTGCTTGATGTTAGTTAGAGTAATGTTTTGCATCTTTAGTTTCAATAAAAAAGTCAAGGATATCCTTTGACATGCTTATTTTGCTTGTATACATGTTGCTCTTTGAAAACAGAAAGTTTACCGCTGTTACAAAAATTCCCTAGAAAAGTCAGAGCATGGTATAACGTTTAATATTTTTGCATATTGAGCTATGATAAATTTGTTACAGTGGGAATTTTAGTTCATAATTTTTGGGGTCAGGGAAGTATTGATACTCTTGCATTCTTTACAGACTGTACTATTTTGGCAGATTGCTGTTATGTTTGCATTGTTTGCGTATGTTTGCTTATTTAATGATTCTATTTGAGGATAGGAGTATTAAATATACAGAGGAATTTAGTATTCAATGTTGAATAATAATTTTAGGGATTTGTTACAGTAGAATATGATAAGGTTTTACATTGGTTTATACTAACCTATCTCACGAGTTCTTGTTGAGTTTGTTGGGAATGAAGCTTTTGATAAAAATAGAAACCATGATATGAGAGGAATTAAGGAGACACAAAAGTTCAAGCTTGGGGATGCCCAAGGCACCCCAAGATAATATTTCAAGAAGTCTGAAGCATCTAAGCTTGGGGATGCCCCGGTAGGCATCCCACCTTTCTTCTTCAACAACTATCGGTTAGTATCGGTTGAGCCTAAGTTTTCGCTTCTTCACATGAGTAGTGCTATCCTTGCAATGTAGTTTTCTTTAGCTTTGCTTACTGTTTGAATAAAGTACCAAGATCTGAATTCTTTAATGAGAGAGAGTCTTCATATAGTTGCATAATTATTCGACTACTCATTGATCTTCACTTATATCTTTCGGAGTAGTTTTTGTTATTGCTCATATGCTTCACTTATACCTTTTGAGCGTGATAACTTTTGCTCTAGTACTGCATTTAGATCTTTTAGAGCATAGTGGTGGATTTGTTTTAAAGAAACTATTGATCTGTCATGCTTCACTTAGATTATTTTGAGAGTCGTTAATAGCATGGTAATTGGCTTAATGTTAATATACTTGGTATTCAAGATATGTGAAACTTTCTTTTGAGTGCGTTGAATACTAAGATAAGTTTGATGCTTGATAATTGTTTTGAGATATGGAGGTGATAATATCAAAGCAATGCTAGTTGGGGTGATTATGAATTTAAAGAATGCTTGTGTTGAAGTTTGTGATTCCCGTAGCATGCACGTATGGTGAACCGCTTTGTGATGAAGTCGGAGCACAATTTTATTTATTGATTGTCTTCCTTATGAGTGGCAGTCGGGGACGAGCGATGGTCTTTTCCTACCAGTCTATCCCCCTAGGAGTATGCGTTTAGTGCTTTGGTTTTTGATGACTTCTAAATTTTTGCAACAAGTGCATGAGTTCTTTTGATTAATGTTGAGTCCATGGATTATACGCACTCTCACCCTTCCACCATTGCTAGCCTCTCTAATACCGCACACTTTTCACCGGTATCATACACCCACCATATACCTTCCTCAAAACAGCCACCATACCTACCTATCATGGCATTTCCATAGCCATTCCGAGATATATTTCCATGCAACTTTCCACCGTTCCGTTTATATGACACACATTACTTTTGTCATATTGCTTTTTGCATGAACATGTAGTTGAAATTGTATTTGTGGCAAAGCCACCGTTCATAATTCTTTCATACATGTCACTCTTGATTCATCGCATATCCTGGTACACCGCTGGAGGCATTCATATAGAGCCATACTTTGTTCTAGTATCGAGCTGTAATTGTTGACTTGTAAGAAAAAATAAAAGTGTGATGATCATCATTATTAGAGCATTGTCCCAGTGAGGAAAGGATGATGGAGACTATGATTCCCCCATAAGTCGGGATGAGACTCCGAACTTTATGAAAAAAAGAGGCCAAAGAAGCCCACCAAAATAAAAAAATAAAAAAAATGAGAGAAAAAGAGAGAAGGGACAATGCTACTATCCTTTTACCACACTTGTGCTTCAAAGTAGCACCATGATCTTCATGATAGAGAGTCTCATATGTTGTCACTTTCATATACTAGTGGGAATTTTTTATTATAGAACTTGGCTTGTATATTCCAATGATGGGCTTCCTCAAAAGTGCCCTAGGTCTTCGTGAGCAAGCAAGTTGGATGCACACCCACTTAGTTTCTTTTGTTGAGCTTTCATATACTTATAGCTCTAGTGCATCCGTTGCATGGCAATCCCTACTCACTCACATCAATATCTATTGATGGGCATCTCCATAGCCCATTGATATGCCTAGTTGATGTGAGACTATCTTCTCCTTTTTTGTCTTCTCCACAACCACCATTCTATTCCACCTATAGTGCTATGTCCATGGCTCATGCTCATGTATTGCATGAAAGTTGAAAAAGTTTGAGATTACTAAAGTATGAAACAATTGCTTGGCTCGTCATCAGGGTTGTGCATGATTAAATACTTTGTGTGATGAAGATAGAGCATAGCCAGACTATATGATTTTGTAGGGTTAACTTTCTTTAACCATGCTATTTTGAGAAGACATTATTGCTTTGATTAGTATGCTTGAAGTATTATTACTTTTATGTCAATATGAACTTTTGTCTTGAATCTTTCGGATCTGAATATTCATACTACAATTAACAAGATTTACATTGAAATTATGCCAAAGTATCACTCCGCATCAAAAATTCTTTTTTATCATTTACCTACTCGAGGACGAGCAGGAATTAAGCTTGGGGATGCTTGATACGTCTCCAACGTATCTATAACTTTTGATTGCTCCATGCTACTTTATCTACTGTTTTAGGCAATATTGGGCTTTATTATCCACTTTTATATTATTTTTGGGACTAACCTATTAACCGGAGGCCCAGCCCAGATTTGATGTCTTATGCCTATTTCAGTGTTTCGAGGAAAAGGAATATCAGACGGAGTCAAAATGGAATGAAATCAACTAGAGAAGTTATTTTTGGAAGGAAAGCAACCTGATGGACTTGGAGTGCACATCAGGGGAGTCCCGGGCTGCCCACGCGGATGGGCGGCGCCCCTGCCTCGTGAGCACCCCGGAGGTCCACCGACGTACCCCTGCACCCATATATACTCTTGTACCCTAAAACTTCCAGAACAGAAGATAGATCGGGAGTTCCGCCGCCGCAAGCCTCTGTATCCACCAAAAACAATCAGGACCCTGTTCCGGCACCCTGCCGGAGGGGGATCCCATCACCGGAGGCCATCTTCATCATCCCGGCGCTATCCATGACGAGGAGGGAGTAGTTCACCCTCGGGGCTGAGGGTATGTACCAGTAGCTATGTGTTTGATCTCTCTCTCTCTCTCGTGTTCTCTCTCGTGTTCCTCTATGGCACGATCTTGATGTATCCCGAGCTTTGCTATTGTAGTTGGATCTTATGATGTTTCTCCCCCTCTACTCTCTTGTGATGAATTGAGTTTTCCCTTTGAAGTTATCTTATCGGATTGAGTCTTTTATGAGAACACTTGATGTATGTCTTGCCGTGATTATCTATGGTGACAATGGGATATCATGTGCCATTTGATGTATGTTTTGGTGATCAACTTGCGGGTTTCGTGACATTGGGAACCTATGAATAGGGGTTGGCACACGTTCTTGACTCTCCGGTAGTAGCTTTGGGGCACTCTTTGAAGTATTTTTATGTTGGTTGGATGAATCTGAGATTGTGTGATGCATATCGTATAATCATGCCCACGAGTACTTGAGGTGACAATGGAGTATCTAGGTGACATTAGGGTTTTGGTTGATTTGTGTCTTAAGGTGTCATTCTAGTACAAACTCTTTTATAGATCGATCCGAAAGAATAACTTTGAGGTGGTTTCGCACCCTACCATAATCTCTACGTTTGTTCTCCGCTATTAGTGGCTTTGGAGTGACTCTTTGTTGCATGTTGAGGGCTTGTTATATGATCTATCTATGTTATTATTGTTGAGAGAACTTGCACTAGTGAAAGTTTGAACCCTAGGCCTTGTTTCCTATCATTGCAATACCGTTTACGCTCACTTTTACCACTTGTTACCTTGCTGTTTTTATTATTTCAGATTACAAATACCTTTATCTACCATCTATTTTGCACTTGTATCTTCATCTCTTCGCCGAACTAGTGCACCTATACAATTTACCATTGTATTGGGTGTCTTGGGGACACAAGAGACTCTTTGTTATTTGGTTGCAGGGTTGTTTCAGAGAGACCATCTTCATCCTACGCCTCCTACGGATTGATAAACCTTAGGTCATCCACTTGAGGGAAATTTGCTATTGTCCTACAAACCTGTGCACTTGCAGGCCCAACAACATCTACAAGAAGAAGGTTGTGTAGTAGACATCAGTCAGCGCCGTAGGGGGCTCCCCTGCACCGTCCCTCTTGCTGCACCGCCCTCTGTCCTGTGCAGGCAACGCAGCTCCGGAGGTGCCTCCGCCGCCTCCCCCTCAAGAAGGCGCCCTGGCCCCAAGGCACGCGGCCCCTGGACGGGACCCGCTGCGTCCAGCACCCACGCAGTAAGAAAAGAGCTGCCAAGAGATCCCTCGCCCTCAGGAAGGTGCTCCTGTGCTCCCTGCACCGGCACGTCATGACCGCGCTCCTGCTCCAGCACGCCAAGACCCCGCGCTGCTCCTGGCGGCAGCACGCGGAGACCTCCAGGATCAAGCCCTTCATCACCAAAGGCCCCCTGTGGCCACTGGAGGCTGCCTTGCCTTCACCGCTGAGCTGCGTAGCGTGGCCTGGCCGGGCAAGTTCAAGCCAAATCTGCCTCCTCGCTATGACGACACTGCTGACCCTGCAGAGTTCCTCTAGCTCTACGAGTTGGGCATCGAGGCGGCCAACAGGGATGAAAAGGTCATGGTGAACTGGTTTCCCATGGCGCTCAAGGATGGCGCCTGTACATGGCTCCTCAACCTGCCTCCCAGCACAATCTCCTCTTGGGACGAGATGCGCACTCGCTTCATCGCCAACTTCCGAGGCACTCGTGACCGGCCCCCGGCCATGAGTGACTTGCACCGCATCAAGCAACAACCAGGAGAGACCCTGCAAAAGTACATCCAACGCTTCAACAACGCCCGCCTCATGATCCCCAGGGTGACTAAGGAGGCCATCATCTCAGCCTTCTCTGATGGCGTTCGAGTCATCAAGATTAAAGAAGGGCTAGAAATCCACAAGGACCTGTGCACCTCTCTAGAGCTGTTCAACTTGGCAACCAAGTGTGCCAGGGCCGAGGAAGGACGCCTATCCCTTCTTGAGCTTCCAGCTGCTAATCCGGAGAAGAAGAAGCCCAAGGCCAAGGACGTGAAGCGCAAAGGAGCAGTTGTGCTCGCAACCGAGCCAGATACCAAGCGAGGCAGGGACCAGCCGGAGTCGTCCAAGGGCAGCCGGTACTGCGTGTACCACGACCTCCACACCCACAACACCAACGAATGCCAGGAGCTCAGGGCTGTGCAGATGAACGTATCGGCCAGCGCCCCAAGCGCAACGACCGGGGCTATGGCCGAGGAGGAGGAAGAGGTGGAGGACGATGGGAAGACCGTGGCCCTCGCCAAGGGTGGCGCGACTGACCTCGCGAGGACCGCTGGTAGGACCAGCCTCACGAGGGAGGTTGGCGGGATCAGCCTCACGAGGATCGCTCGCAAGGCAATGCAGGCCTCCCTCCGCTGCCACCACCACCGAGGAGGAATGAAGACCAGCATCAGGACGAGGGGGCTGGGGGCTTCCAGGAGCCGCACGCAATTGCTTGCACCCTAGGTGGAGCTCAAGCCCCGGCCTCTCAGCGCATCTTCAAGCAGTTTGCTTGCAAGGTGAATGCAGTCCTCCCAAAAACCGAAGCCTCGCGCCCTCTCAGGTGGTCCACATGTGCCATCACGTTCAGTTCAGCAGATCAACTCAAGTGCGCAGCAACAGCTGGTGTCCTCCTGATGCTCTGCTCCCCTGTCATTAGCAACGTGCAGGTCACCAGGACCCTCATCGATGGTGGAGCGGGACTCAATGTTCTGTCTGTCAAAACTTTCAACATTCTCCAAGTGCCATATGATCAGCTTCAGCCAACCAAGCCCTTCTCAGGAGTCATAGATGGTTCAACCACCCCGATAGGGCAGGTCCGCCTCCCTGTCACCTTCAGACAATGCAAGAACTACCGCACTGAGCTCATCAACTTCGACGTCGCCCACATTCGCCTGCCCTACAATGCCATCCTTAGATATCCGGCCCTGGCCAAGTTTATGGCGGTGACGCACCATGGCTACAATGTCCTCAAAATGCCAGGAAGCAGTGGAGTCATCACAGTCCTCTGTGAGGAGAAGGATGCAGTATGTTCTCTCGAGCGTGCCTTCCAGGCCACGGCAATCGAAGACCCAGATCACAGGAGCGGGGGATTTCCCGAGGCAGTTCCTAAGAAGAAGAAGAAATCACCTGGTCCAAACCATCAGGAGGAAGGCACCTCCAAGGGCGCCGCGCCAGGATCCGCGCCCGTCCAAGGGGCGCCTCCCTCTGTTGCATAGGAAGGCGCGCCTAGCGCCCTCCTCGGGCAAGGCTCGGGGGCTCTCTCCTGGAGGGCCATCGACTTTGCCAAGGTCACGAGGGAGGCGCTCGGGCACCACTTGGAGGCGTGTTTCAAAGAATGTTTCCCTCAGGATGGTGTAAGGCAAGGAGGGCCGAACCCTCAGGAGATCATCGCAAGAAACACTCAAGAGCTGCAGGAGTCAAGGATCATGCGCGGCAGCCGCCGCTTACCCGCCGTAGCCCCCCATCCAGGCGAGGATGGTGGGCTGCGCGTCTGCATCAAAGTACCAGGGCTCAACCGAGCCGCATCTCAGGAGTGCCTCTGGCCCTCGCGCGTGGGACGTTGCGAGGGTCCACCCCACAGCTACGTTCGCATGCGTCTCGGTCTGCTGAACACGGTCGTTGTCGGTGTCAAAATTAGTGGATCTCGGGTAGGGGGTCCCAAGCAGTGCGTCTTAGGATCAATGGTAACGTGAACACGGGATTTTACCCAGCTTCGGGCTCTCTTGATGAGATAATACCCTACATGCTGCTTGATTGACTATAATGAATATAGGGGTTACAAGAGTTGATCTACCCTGAGATCATACGTTGTAGTCTAAACCCTAGAGGTATGATGAGTAATGTCATAATGATCTATCGACTAGCCTGGCCTTGGTTTATATAATGTACCATAGGCCTAGGGTAACAGGAGTCCTAGCCGAATACGCCGGTGGGGGAGGAGTCCTTGTCTTGATCATCAAGTCTTGTAGAATCTTCCTTGTATGCGGCAACTGTCCGAACTGGCCCATGAGTATACGGCCATGGGGGTCCTCGGCCCAATCTAACTGATCAGGAGACGACGTGGTGAGTACCCCCTAGTCCAGCACACCGTCAGTAGCCCCCTGAACCGGTCTTCAAGTTGGGGACGCTCCTCGATTCTTCCAAACTGTTCTTCATCTTCGGTCGTCGTTCTTGAAATCTGGTTCAACAAATCTTCTCATCTTCGATCTTGAGGATCGCGAAGTAAATCCGAAGAGTTTACATGTCGGGTATCCGAGGATCCCCTTTATGTTTCCGGCCATTATCAATGCCTTGTTATTATTATGCCACACTTTAGGTTTGAAGTCATTCCCAGGGGGCAGTGTCCTCTTGCGTCCGAGCTCCACCGCTGGATTGCATTCGAGGTACCTTTTGTAGCCAAGCACCAACGCCGGACTGTTTCCAAGCTCCAATGCCGGAATGTATCCAAGCTCTAACGCCGGACTGTGTCCAAGATCCAACGCCGGACTGTGTCCAAGCTCCAACGCTGGACTATATCCGAGATGTCATAGATCATCTGGGTTTAAAAAGATGAAGGAGTTTAGCCGAGATAAATGCCGGAAATGCCCTCTATGGAGCTAGCCACTGGCGCCCGAGATTTATGCCGGACTGCTTCCGGGTGCCTATTGTAGTCGAGCACTACCCCTGACTACAGGCTGATTTTTTGATTGGCGCAATTTATTCTCTGCTGAGATATATAGCCAGTAGCCCTCAAGGTATGTGCGTCGGTCTAAAACCTGAGATGCACTTGAAGGAAAACATGAAACCGCTGATCCTAGCTGCCCCTGAGACTCAGGTTGATGCGCGAAATCGGCCTGAGGATCAACTCCTAGCTCGGCCGCATACATAGGAATAGAAACGCGGTGTGCAAAGTCCTCGAGACTCAAGTTGGGTGCGGCCGACCATCCCGAGGATAATAATCTCCTCAAAAACTATATTGCACTTTAAATTTTCTACATTGGACAGGCAATGCAGTATCCCTCGAGACACTGGTCGGGTGGCGACACCAAGTCAGGGGATCAATGTACCCCGTTAGTATTTGTAAATAATAAGCACGAAGCCCAGTAGCCCTTGAGCCTTAATGTGGGCACGGGTGGCCGAATTAAGGATCGATATCCAAAGTAAAATCACAAATTATGTGTAGTGATTCTATGTATCTAAGTACTTTACATCATCAATGCTTGGATCCGCATTGTACAAAACTTTGTTGACCGACCCTCGGCTTCAACCTCCTCGGCCAGTAGCCGGGGAGGGTTTGTCCCACTTTATAAAGCCTTTATGAGGGCAAAGATTTACTGCAAACAAGGTAATCCGGCCATATGGTTTTATAAGCAAAGGTACACGGAGAGACATGTTTTATTATTGTTTAACATAAGAAACATCATCCAAATAAAATAGTCCCATTATCGTTTCCTTTCTTTGGGTTGTCATGCTAAGCATGATCATGAAACCTCAGTCCGATCAATGTGGGAGGAAAATACTAAGGATTTAGTTCCGGAAAAGCATCCAAACTCTATGGTCCAGATGAACCCAAATTTTCACTTCCGTTGCGACTGTTTATAATCTGAATGTGGCCCATCGTCGGCTTCTACCCCCTTGTAGATGCTATGCAGGTTGTTTCCGAAATAACAAAACAACCCTTAGCCGACGTCTCGGTGCCCGAAGGCGGTTGTGTTGGCGGAAACGAGGCAATCAGATATGCATGCTTGATAACTTTCACTTAGTCATAGGAGCTTAAAGTTGGGAGGCCAGCAAGTAGCCCCCCGCTTAGTGTTCAGCGACAGCAGAGGTCAAGCCGTAAACACTTCAGCCAATGGTATGAACAGCCCGTTATTTAACATAGTGATTGGATCGCTGACCAGTTTATGCTTTATTGTGACAGTCAGTTTTCGGCTTTCTCGACCGAGGTGCTTAACCATGCGAGCTAGAAGCACAATCACAGTGGTTCTCCTTTTGCACACCTAACCGAACAAAGCGAAATGTAGGAGGCAAGCACAGGAGCCGAGCAACCCAACTATCGACCGAAGACACAACATGAAACCGCTGCATATATAGCAATATCCGAGAATTTTTGCCGAATCTCTAAAGGTGTCCGGCGTTGCACTGTGAGACTTATGCGGAAAACACACAAATAGTGGAAAAGTGCCATAGGATTGGAAAAACCAAAAAACGTCAGTAAAAACCCGACGTCCGAACTAGATTAATTGTTCGGTGCCAATCAGAAAATTGGTCTTAGGAAAAATGTGCTTCTATCATGTTTTAACATGACACATCCTATCTCAAGACTTCAAGCGGGTCAGCCTACGGCTTCAACCTCCTATCTAGGCCAGTTTAGCAAACTTTAGCGGCTTTGAGATGGAAATTCGGCTATTGACCGCACACTCGCGTCGAAAAAAGGAGTGATAGAAAAAAGACTTTGCAACGACTAGGAATTATAAAACAGCTCACATAAATTTAAGAGCCCCCAAGTGACTTGGGTAAAAAGAATTTTATGTATAATGATTGTATGTACCGAAGTACTTATATCATATATGTGTTCACCCGAACTTTTATACGCGTCCTAACCGACCGTCGGCTTTTACCTCTTCGGTCGAGGACCGAAAAGTGTTATGTAATCCACCTTCGAGAGTATCGACGATGTTTCCGATAACCAGGCAATCAGGCCATAAGGCTGTAACAGACAAAGCACGCTCAGCGAACTTATGCTATATTACTGACAAAGTGTAAGAAGCATCTTCGAAGAAAATAGTACCCCCGCCGATAGCTTTCTTCGATGCTCATTGTCATTATGAGACTTGTTCCATAGATTTTTTGTACTCATGAGTTCTGTTGTGTGTCGGCCATGATTGAAAACAGTAAGAGTGCTAGCTTTCGGCTTCACCCAGTCTGAGGTCCGGCTCGGGTGAACCGATCGTGACAATCGCAGAGGTGCTCCCTTTACTCCCTAGCCGAACAATCAGGAACGTAGGGGTAAGCACAGGAGCCAGGGAACCCAGCTTGCGGAACAACTTAAGTCAATATGCTGCATATTGTGGCGCAATACACGAACAAGGAACGAAGCCGTACAAGTATAATCATATGCAAGAGGAAAAGCTCCATCAAGGGAGCCCCCAAATAAAAGGGTGTATTTGAATATGTGTGTCACAAACAAAGTTTGGACGGGGAAGTTTTTCACAAGCAACTTTTTGCCAAAAAAGTATAATGCTTGGTTGGACCGAACAAAATTTAAAACTGAAAGTTTTTGAGCATGAAAGCAACTTAGCTGGTTGATATGTTAGGCATTGGTGACGCGGTCCGAGCTTGATGCGGAACAAGGTTCCAGCCTCCAGGATGGTCCCAAGGTGGCCGAGCAGAGAGTCCGGCATGCCGAGAAGATGAAGCCCCCAGTCCAGCCGCGGTAATGGAGTAGGTCGATACGCCAAGGCGACAACACGGCTCAGTTTGAGTTGATTGGTGAGCGTCGTGGTCAGTGTCGATGCAGGGCGTCCACGTGACACAATGAAGGCATGACAAAGCAAAATTCACAGGTCGATCCGAGTTTCGGATACAGCGTTCGCCGAACTATGCACGGAAACTGACCGAACCACCTCGCAACCGTCATTAATGCGGCCACCATTTGATAGACCTGTGTATAGATGATGGAACAAAGCAGAGTTATAATTCCTTGGGAAAAATAAACCCGAACAAGCAAAATTTGCTGGGATTAATAGCACCTGGTTTATTTGTTGTAGCGGTCCGAAGGAAGGTTACTCCCAAAATTGGGACTCAATCCGCACACCCATTGCCTGATGGGTGATGAAGCGATGGCATGGCGATCCTGGCAAAGGTTGGCTCACCATAGCGAAGCCCGTGGTCCAGCTAATGTGATGAAGCTGGTCGGTTGGTGATGCCGAATTCTCCGAAGTAAGTTGATGAAGAGATGGCGAAGTCCTCGGTTTAGCCGAGGTGACGGAGCAGGTCGATAAGGAGGCGTTGCAGCTGCCGTGTCAGCCAAGGTGTTGAAGTAGTTCGGCACGATGGACATCGGCTTGATGAAGCAACAGTTCGGCCATGCCGATGTAGGTCGTAGCTTGTGACGTGGTCGATGCTGGCTTGATGAAGTGACCGTGCGGTGATGCCGGTGTGCCCGCTCCGTGTAATGTGTGGGGCGGCGATGTTGGTGACGATTTATCCTTCCCGATGCCGAACTATTGTTCGGCTGGCCGAGATGATGATCTGAAGAAGTTAAGCTCGACGCAGCAAACTCATGACGTGCCTAGTGCAGGTCGGCCGCGGTGGAGTGATGTTGTCGGGCCGGTTTGACACCGGCGCGATGGCGAAGATCATATTGTAAAAATACTTTTAATATTAATGGGATGTGTATGGGAATAAAACACAATACCCCATACGAAAACGTCCTTCAAAAAGGATGTCTGGAATCCCGTTCGTAAAGAAGATGAACTCAGGACGGATTTGTTCTCGTGCAGAAAACAGATCCGAAAAGTGATGCACTAATCGGAAGGTTCCCGGAGTTTGGACAGTCGGATCGAGCTGAATTTTTGTCAGGGGGTAGATATGGGAATTCCGCAGATGATCAACGGCTGGATCTTCCAAAGGACGTCTGAGCTAGATGCTAGACAACCCGCTCCAAACTCGTTCAGATTCTCGTCCAGATTCAAAAGGGCTCCGGTATATCGTAGATTGCCGGAGATTCCTCCATCGGAACTCGACGAAATTTTTGCAGGGTTGTTGTAGACTTAATTCCGCATAATTCCACCGAAGCGATCGTTTAGGCGACACTCGAGGAGGCGGTGGCGGCGGATACGAGTTTCCTGTCCAGAAAAACAGCACGGTCGCCCGAGGGCAATGTTGATGTTGAGCCCCCGAGCTCCATGGATGACTCCTCCATGATCTTGATAGAGATCAGAGTTGATGTTGATGAAGACCCTCATCCGAACATGATGATCGGCGGTAGAGCGCAATCCTCGGTCAAGCCAAGGTGACCAGTCGAGCTGGTGACGAAGAAACCGACGTTGTAGTTGATCTGCAGTCGTGCCATTGGTCCTTTCGCCGATCACACGGCGGAACTCTCAATGAAAGCACCAATGTCGGTGTCAAAACCGGCGGATCTCGGGTATGGGGTCCCAAGCAATGTGTCTTAGGATCAATGGTAACATGAACACGGGATTTTACCCAGCTTCGGGCTCTCTTGATGAGATAATACCCTACATGCTGCTTGATTGACTATAATGAATATAGGGGTTACAAGAGTTGATCTACCCTGAGATCATACGTTGTGGTCTAAACCCTAGAGGTATGATGAGTAATGTCATAATGATCTATCGACTAGCCTGGCCTTGGTTTATATAATGTACTGTAGGCCTAGGGTAACAAGAGTCCTAGCCGAATACGCCGGTGGGGGAGGAGTCCTTGTCTTGATCATCAAGTCTTGTAGAATCTTCCTTGTATGCGGCAATTGTCCAAACTGGCCCATGAGTATACGGCCATGGGGGTCCTCGGCCCAATCTAACTGATCGGGAGACGACGTGGTGAGTACCCCCTAGTCCAGGACACCGTCAGTCGCCGGTCATCAGCGCCTGCTGAGGAGCATTCTGGAGGCTCAGGAGGTTAGGCATTGCGCAGTCCTGGCGGAAATGGAGATGGTCCTTGAAGAGCCGCCTGCGCCCCCAAAGTCCCCCGAGGCTCTGGGCCCTGGGGGCTCGTGAGGATCGTCTTCCACTACACGCTCCGTCCGCTACCTCGACATTCCTTCATCTCCAACGGTATCAGGTGACACCTTTCAAGTTCCACTTCAGCTGGGAGCGCCCCTAGGGCTGCATCATTCCCAGGCCGTGTGGGTCCGTCCCTGCGGCGAGTATCCCTTTGGTTCATGTCTTTAGGTTATCTTGTTGGGGCCGGCCCTCGGGCTGCATTATCCCCAACCCGCTTGGGCTTGACCCAGTGGCGTGTATCGCTCTCGCACCTGTCTAAGTTAATCTAACCTTCAATGCCTAACCTGCCTGACTTGATTGCCCGTTCAAAGTTGTTCATGTTTCCAGGCCCGGCTCCGCGCGCTTGGAGACCCAGGAGGGGGTGCACATCCCGAACGCATGGAACATTCAGCACCTCCTGAGGTTCTACCCTTGAGCAAGGCCCGGTGCCTATGAAGAAGGCGAATGCCTGTGAAGTTTGCCATTTTGGAAAAGGCCCGGTGCATGTGAACAAGGCGAATTCCTATGAAGTTTGCCATTTTGGAAAAGGCCAGGTGCCTGTGAAGAAGGTGAATGCCTGTGAAGTTTGCCATTTTGGAAAAG
>NC_041385.1:694544917-694587755 GCF_002162155.2 Triticum dicoccoides | reverse complement strand
TGGGAAAAGGCCCGGTGCCTGTGAAGAAGGCGAATGCCTGTGAAGTTGGCCATTTTGGAAAAGGCCCGGTGCCTGTGAAGAAGGCGAATGCCTGTGAAGCTAGCCGCTCTGGAAAAGGCCCGGTGCCTGTGAAGAAGGCGAATGCCTGTGAAGCTAGCCGCTCTGGAAAAGGCCCGGTGCCTGTGAAGAAGGCCAATGCCTGTGAAGATCGCCGCCCGTGTATGAGTGGGGTTGTATACGCCCCGGAGTCTCCGGAGTGTCGCCCCTGGGCCTCGGGGGCTCCCGCCCATGCCCAGTGGCAGCACTTAGCTCCGCGCTGGTGAGAAGACATCGAAGACTAGATTAGGTGCCGGACGCGGCTTTTCATTTGCTTTTGCCAATTGGTTAGTCCGTCTTTGTTTGAAGCTTTTAGTTGAAGTTGCCTTCGGTGTTATGTGGCACCCGGCCTGTGTTTCCTGTTTTTGTCGCTCGCCTGCCCCTGCTTTTTTCTTGCAACCCTCGTGAGGGAAGCCGCGCGGGCACCCTCACGAGCTTCATCTGGTTTGATTTCGTGAGGTTCCTCGACCTAAGTTTGCAGCGGGAGCACTCCTCCCAGTCAATGTCCCACGGGCATCACGACGCGAACGCTGGGCCCGAGCGGGCCACCCCTATGGCCGGGGATTGAATCCTAATGCTCCGGCAAGTCCTTTTTGTAGGCCTCGAGACCCGTGACGCGGCTTCTAGCCGGAGCCTCCCGAGGCTGGCGCCGCAACAAACCCCCTTCCACTGAGCTAAGTTGTCCCTACTCGTGAGCACGCGGCACCATAGCACAGCAGAAAAATAAGAACAACATGATTATTAAGAGCAACAGTCTAGCACGCCCCCGCGGGGCCCCGTACTTCTCTCTTCATGCAGATAAAACAAAATGGGCATGCCATGACCAACTACAGCCCGAAGCTCAGGCAGTTTCCTTTTCACGCTTCACCTGGGCGCGGCGGCGGGATGATCCTCCTCCCCCCTCGAGGCAAGCACGGCGGCGCGGTGGCTGGTCGCGGCCGCCGCTGGAGGAGCTACCGCCCGAAGGGGATTCGCCGAAGCTTGGAGAACCACGGACACTGCCGTCACCGAGGATGAGCGTGCGACTGTCGTCTTCACCTTCGGGGCAGCACCCGGCGCGGCAGGCATCACCTCCGAACGCTCTCACGAAGAGGGTAGTGTCGCCATCGAACTTAAAGTGGAGAGTGCATCGACGGCCAAGACCGTGCGCGCAGGTGAACGTCTGCCAGCCGCGGGTCAGCGCCACGTTCCCGGCGACAGAAACCTCCACCGCCACCCACGAGGCCCTGCTGCAGCAGCCGTCCGCCTGGAGCCAGAGCCCCCCTGCGGTGCCAGCCGGAAGTTCGATAGCGAAGAAGCGGGGAAGCTGGAGCCAGGTACCAGTCGGGTCCGCCGACCAAACGACGAACTCCGGCCGCACCTCTGTAGAATGGAATCGAGGGCGAGGAGGCCGAACGGCCGCGGCACTTCTCCCCCCTCCGATCAAGCGGCTCCCACCGAGCGAGGGGCCTCCGCCGAGGCCTCGGGCAGCCCTTGCAGGGGTCGCAGAATGCTTGCGGGGGCGACCCTGGCCGCGCTTGGCAGGAGGAGAGTCAGGCCCGTCCCGGCGGACATTCCCCTTCTCCGCAGCCGAGAAACCTCTTTGTGGACGCCATGGGACGCGGCGAGCCTAAGGGGAACGGTGGAGAAGAAGGAGCAGAACAAGGAAAGATGGACTGGAAGGGCTCGCGCCGCTCCGTACTTATAGCTGGAGGAGGCCAACCGTCGGCCTCCACGATCACAGGTAATCATGACCCGTTTTAGCATGCAGGGACTTGTCTTCTCGAACGGTTGCCGAGGCGTCGTGGGGAAGCGGAGACGCCCACATCCAATCAACGGCCATGCGGCGTCCAAGGTCGCAGGCTGTTGGGGCCCGCGGCGCTTCGTGCTTGCCCCTTCGCTTCTCTGCTAAGCCATGTTCGGGCGCGCCTTGGGCCCGAGGGCTACTGTCGGCGTTCTGCGAATGGGGGTACCCAGACTTGCCTACCTGCGGCCTGCGGCATGGCTCTAGCAGTGGTCCAGTATGGCCCATCTTCATCAACTCAAGCTCAAGACCCTCGCAAGGGGCCAAGCCTCGCGAGGCGGACGACAGGAAGCTTCCTCAGGAGTAGCCTCGTCAGGCTGGCTCGCGAGGAGGCGGAGAGATCAAGGCAGGGATAGCTTGTGAGGTGCCCGTGACGCAAGCCATGACGATCAAAGCCAGGCGGGCGCTAGATGGGTGCCAGCCTATGCAGTGTCCTTGTTTCCTCTTTGGTGCAAAGGGGGCAAGCACAGGCCAAGGCATCAGGCAAAGACTACAATTTCGGTGCAACAAGACCAAGACCAGCAGAACGGCAGGATGGAGGTCACTGTGGAGCCCAGGACGGCGTCATCATTAGAGTCTTTAGCAGGCGAGGACCAACTTTAGTCAGGATAAGTGTACTCGATGTTCCCCTTCAAAATGGCCAATTGTTGGCGCCTGCTACCTCTTGAGCACTGCATTGGATTTCCTCGAAGAGGAGAGGATGATGCAGTAAAGTAGTGTAAGTATTTCCCTCAGTTTTTGAGAACCAAGGTATCAATCCAGTAGGAGGCCACGCACAAGTCCTTCGTACCTGCACAAAATGATAGCTACTCGCAACCAACGCGATTAGGGGTTGTCAAACCCTTCACGGTCACTTACGAGGGTGAGATTTGATAGAGATGATAAATAATATTTTTGGTATTTTTGATATAGAGATGCAAAGTGAAAAGTAAAAAGCAAAGTAAAAACAAAGCAAGTATTAAAGTAATGGAGATTGATATGATGAGAATAGACCCGGGGGCCATAGGTTTCACTAGTGGCTTCTCTCAAGAGCATAAGTATTCTACGGTGGGTGAACAAATTACTATTGAGCAATTGATAGAATTGAGCATAGTTATGAGTATATCTAGGTATGATCATGTATATAGGCATCACGTCCGAGATAAGTAAACCGAAATGATTCTGCATCTACTACTATTACTCCACTCATCGACCGCTATCCAGCATGCATCTAGAGTATTAAGTTAAAAATAGAGTAACACCTTAAGCAAGATGACATGATGTAGAGGGATAACTTCATGCAATATGATAAAAACCCCATCTTGTTATCCTCGATGGCAACAATACAATACGTGCCTTGCAACCCTTTCTGTCACTGGGTAAGGACACCGCAAGATCGAACCCAAAGCAACGCACTTCTCCCATTGCAAGAAATACCAATCTAGTTGGCCAAACCAAACGGATAATTCAAAGAGACTTGCAAAGATAACTCAATCATACATAAAAGAATTCAGAGAAGATTCAAATATTATTCGTAGATAAGCTGGATCATAAACACACAATTCATCGATCTCAACAAACACACCGCAAAAAGAAGATTACATCCAATAGATCTCCACAAGAGAGGGGGAGAACATTGTATTGAGATCCAAAAAGAGAGAAGAAGCCATCTAGCTACTAACTATGGACCCGAAGGTCTGAGGTAAACTACTCACACTTCATCGGAGAGGCTATGGTGTTGATGTAGAAGCACTCCATGGTGGATGCCCCCTCCGGCGGAGCTCCGGAACAGGCCCCAAGATAGGATCTCGTGGATACAGAAAGTTGCGGCGGTGGAATTAGGTTTTTGGCTCTCCTTTTGATCTGTCGGGGGTACGTAGGTATATATAGGAGGAAGGAGTACATCGGTGGAGCAACAGGGGGGCCACAAGGTAGGGGGCGTGCCCAGGGGGGAGGGCGCGCCCCCCACCCTCGTGACCGCCTAGGTTGTTCCTTGGAGCAGGGTCCAAGTCTCCTGGATCATGTTCGGTGAGAAAATCATGTTCCCGAAGGTTTCATTCCGTTTGGACTCCATTTGATATTTTGTTTCTTCGAAACACTGAAATAGGCAAAAAACAACAATTCTGGGCTGGGCCTCCGGTTAATAGGTTAGTCCCAAAAATAATATAAAAGTAGAAAATAAAGCCCAATATAGTCCAAAACAGTAGATAAGGTAGCATGGAGCAATCAAAAATTATAGATACGTTGGAGACGTATCAGGCATCCCCAAGCTTAATTCTTGCTCGTCCTCGAGTAGGTAAATGATAAAAAAAGAAGTTTTGATGCGGAGTGATACTTTGGCATAGTTTGAATGTAAATCTTCTTAATTGCGGTATGAATATTCAGACCCGAAAGATTCAAGACAAAAGTTCATATAGACATAAAAATAATAATACTTCAAGCATACTAATCAAAGCAATCATGTCTTCTCAAAATAGCATGGCTAAAGAAAGTTCATCCCTACAAAATCATATAGTTAGGCTATGCTTCATTTTCGTCACACAAAGATGTTCCCAACTTCTATACCCCCGATGATAAGCCAAGCAATTGTTTCATACTTAAATAATCTCAAACTTTTTCAACCTTCACGCAATATATGAGCGTGAGCCATGGATATAGCACTATGGGTGGAATAGAATATGATGATGGGGATTGTGCGGAAAAGACAAAAAAGGAGAAAGTCTCACATTGACGAGGATAATCAACGGGCTATGGAGATGCTCATTAATTGATGTCAACATGAGGAGTAGGGATTGCCATGCAACGGATGCACTAGAGCTATGACTGCTCAACAAAATAAAACTAGTGGGTGTGCATCCAACTTGCTTGCTCTTGAAGACCTAGGGCATCTGAGGAAGCCCATCGTAGGAATATACAAGCCAAGTTCTATAATGAAAAATTCCCACTAGTATAAAAAAGACAACTTATGTGACTCACTACATGAAGAACAAGGTGCTACTTTGAAGCACAACTTATGAGACTCACTATATGAAGAACAAGGTGCTACTTTGAAGCACAAGTGTGGAAAAAGAGATAGTAGCATTGCCCTTTTTATTTATTTTCTTTTTTTTGGCCTTCTTTTTTTGACCTTTCTCTTTTTTTGTTGTTGTTTGGGAATGATCTAATAATGATGATGATCACAATTCTATTGATTACATCATAAGGATTACAACTTGAAACTTAGAACAAGATATGACTCTATATGAATGCCTCCGGCGGTATACCGGGATGGTGCAATGAATCAAGAGTGACATGTATGAAAAATAATGCATGGTGGCTTTGCCACAAATACGATGTCAACTACATGATCATGCAATGGAAATATGACAAAAGTAATGTATGTCCTGAATATGATGATGGAAGTTGCATGGCAATATATCTCGGAATGGCTATGGAAATGCCATGATAGGTAGGTATGGTGGCTGTTTTGAGGAAGATATAAGGAGGTTTATGTGTGATAGAGCGTATCGTATCACAGGGTTTGGATGCACCGGCGAAGTTTGCACCAACTCTCAAGGTGAGAAAGGGCAATGCACGGTACCGAAGAGGCTAGCAAAGGCGGAAAGGTGAGAGCGTGTATAATCCATGGACTCAACATTAGTCAAAAGAACTCATATACTTATTGCAAAAATTTAGAAGTCATCAAAAATCAAGTACTAGGCGCATGCTCCTAGGGGGATAGATTGGTAGGAAAAGACCATCGCTCGTCCCCGACCGCCACACATAAGGATGCACAAGCCAGGTACACTTGATGTTTCAAATTTGTTACACAACTTTAACCATATGTGCATGCTACGGGACTTGCAAACTTCAACACAAGAATTTCTCAAATTCACAACTACTCAACTAGCACGACTTCGATATTATTACCTCCATACCTCAAAAAAATTATCAAGCATCAAACTTATCTTAGTATTCAATGCACTACAAAAGAAAGTTTCACATATATTGAATACCAAGTATATTAACATTAAGCAAATTACCATGATATTAACGACTCTCAAAATAATCTAAGTGAAGCATGAGATATCAATAGTTTCTTTAAAAAAAATCCACCACCATGCTCTAAAAGATCTAAGTGAAGCACTAGAGCAAAAATTATCATGCTCAAAAGATATAATTGAAGCACTATGAGGAAAACTATCAAGCTCAAAAGATATAAGTGAAGCACATAGAGTATTCTAGCAAATTCCAATTTGTGTATGGTTATCTCAAAAGGTGTGTACAGAAAGGATGATTGTGGTAAACTAACAAGCAAAGATGCAAATAATACAAGACGCTCCAAGCAAAACACATATCATGTGGTGAATAAAAATATAGCTCCAAGTAAATTACCGATGGAAGTAGACGAAAGAGGGGATGCCTTCTGGGGCATCCCCAAGCTTTGACTTTTTGGTGTCCTTGGATTATCTTGGGGGTGCCATGGGAATACCCAAGCTTAGGCTCTTGCCACTCCTTGTTCCATAATCCATCAAAAGAATTCACCCAAAACTTGAAAACTTCACAACACAAAACTCAATAGAAATCTCGTGAGCTCCGTTAGTGAAAGAAAACAAAAGACTACTTTAAGGTACTGTAATGAACCCATTATTTATTTATATTGGTGTTAAACCTATTGTATTCCAACTTCTCTATGGATCATAAACTATTTTACTAGCCATAGATTCATCAAAATAAGCAAACAACACACACAAAACAGAATCTGTCAAAAACAGAACAGTCTGTAGTAATCTGTAACTAACGCAAACTTTTGGAACTCTAAAACTTCTACCAAAATAGGACGTCCGGGAAAATTTGTATATTGAACAGCAGCAAAAATAATCAACGCAAAATCACGTTCCTGTGATTTAACAAAATTATATTCGTGCGTGCAAAGTTTCTGTTTTTCAGCAGAATCAAATCAACTATCATCGTAGGTTATCCTATAGGTTCTACTTGGCACAAACACTAATTAAAACATAAAACCACATCCAAATAGAGTCTAGATGGATTATTTATTCCTAAACAGGAGCAAAAACAAAAAACAAAAAATAAAATTGGGTTGCCTCCCAACAAGCGCTATCGTTTAACGCCCCTAGCTAGGCATAGAAGCAAGGATAGATCTAGGTTTTGCCATCTTTGGTAGGCAATCCATAAGTGGCTCTCATGATAGATTCATAAGGTAATTTTATTTTTCTTTCTACGGAAGTGTTCCATGCCCTTTTTTTTAAGGGAAATTGGAATCTAATATTCCCTTCCTTCATATCAATAATCGCACCAATCGTTCTAAGGAAAGGTCTACCAAGAATAATAGGACATGAAGGATTGCAATCTATATCAAGAACGATAAAATCTACGGGCACATAATTCCTATTTGCAACAATAAGAACGTCATTAATTCTTCCCATAGGCTTTTTAATAGTGGAATCCGCAAGATGCAAGTTCAGAGAGCAATCTTCAAAGTCACGGAAATCTTGCAAATCACATAAAGTTTTGGGAATAGTGGAGACACTAGCACCCAAATCACACAAGGCATGAAACTCATAATTTTTAATTTTTATTTTAATAGTAGGTTCCCACTCATCATAGAGTTTTCTAGGGATAGAAACTTTCAACTCAAGTTTTTCTTCATAAGATTGCATCAAGGCATCAACAATGTGTTCGATAAAGGCCATATTTTGACTATAAGCATGAGGAGAATTTAACACGGATTGCAACAAGGAAATACAATCAATTAGGGAGCAATTTTCATAATTAAATTCCTTGAGATCCAAAATAGTGGGTTTAGCAACATCTAAGTTTTTATTTCTTTCAATCCCACTTTCATCAATTTCATCATCAAGGTCTAAAAACTCTGAATTCTTAGAACACCTTCTAGGTAAAGGAAGATCATATTCAGTTTCATCAAGATTCAAATTGCAAAACAAAGATTAAATGGGGGGCACATCAATAACTTTTAGATCTTCATCTTGATTTTCATAGGAATTGGAAGAACACGCTTTAATAAAGGCATCTTTGGAAGCACGCATCCTAGCGGCTCTTTCTTTGCACTCATCAATGGAAATTCTCATAGCTTTGAGAGACTCATTGATATCATGTTTAGCAGGAATAGATCTAAGCTTTAAAGAATCAATTTCAAGAGAAATTCTATCAACGTTCCTAAGAGAGATAATATTAGCGGGAGGAAAATACTTAGAGATAAAAGCATCTTTGCATTTGTTCCAAGAATCAATACTATTTTTAGGCAAAGATAAAAACCACGCTTTAGCACGATCTCTAAGCGAAAAAGGAAATAGCTTCAATTTAACGACATCATTATCGACATCTTTTTTCTTTTGCATATGACATAAATCAATGAAGCTATTCAGATGAGTAGCGACATCTTCACTAGGAAGGCCGGCGAATTGATCTTTCATAACAAGATTCAACAAAGCAGTATTGATTTCACAAGATTCAGTATTGGCAAGAGGAGCAATTGGAGTGTTAAGGAAATCATTATTATTGGTATTGGTGAAGTCACAGAATTTGGTAGCATCTTGAGCCATCGCGACAAACAAGCAATCCAACACACGAGCAAACAAAAAGGCAAACGAGAAAAAGGCGAAAGGGAAAGAGAGGAGGAGATTGGGAAAGAGAGGGCGAATAAAACGGCAAGGGTGAAGTGGGGGAGAGGAAAACGAGAGGCAAATAATGTAATGTGAGAGATATGGATGGTGATGGGTACTTGGTATGGTTGACTTTTGCGCAAACTCCCCGGCAACGGCGCCAGAAATTCTTCTTGCTACCTCTTGAGCACTGCGTTGGATTTCCCCGAAGAGGAGAGGATGATGCAGTAAAGTAGCATAAGTATTTCCCTTAGTTTTTGAGAACCAAGGTATCAATCCAGTTGGAGGCCACGCACAAGTCCCTCGTACCTACACAAAACGATAGCTACTCGCAACCAACGCGATTAGGGGTTGTCAATCCCTTCAAGGTCACTTACGAGGGTGAGATCTGATAGAGATGATAAATAATATTTTTGGTATTTTTGATATAGAGATGCAAAGTGAAAAGTAAAAGGCAAAGTAAAAACAAAGCAAGTATTAAAGTAATGGAGACTGATATGATTAGAATAGACCCGGGGGCCATAGGTTTCACTAGTGGCTTCTCTCAAGAGCATAAGTATTCTACGGTGGGTGAACAAATTACTGTTGAGCAATTGATAGAATTGAGCATAGTTATGAGTATATCTAGGTATGATCATGTATATAGGCATCACATCCGAGAAAAGTAAACCGAAATGATTCTGCATCTACTACTATTACTCCACTCATCGACCGCTATCCAGCATGCATCTAGAGTATTAAGTTAAAAACAGAGTAACGCCTTAAGCAAGATGACGTGATGTAGAGGGATAACTTCATGCAATATGATAAAAACCCCATCTTGTTATCCTCGATGGCAACAATACAATACGTGCCTTGCAACCTGTTCTGTCACTGAGTAAGGACACCGCAAGATCGAACCCAAAGCTAAGCACTTCTCCCATTGCAAGAACTACCAATCTAGTTGGCCAAACCAAACAGATAATTCGAAGAGACTTGCAAAGATAACTCAATCATACATAAAAGAATTCAGAGAAGATTCAAATATTATTCATAGATAAGCTGGATCATAAACCCACAATCCATCGGTCTCAACAAACACACCGCAAAAAGAAGATTACATCGAATAGATCTCCACAAGAGAGGGGGAGAACATTGTATTGAGATCCAAAAAGAGAGAAGAAGCCATCTAGCTACTAACTATGGACCCGAAGGTCTGAGGTAAACTACTCACACTTCATCGGAGAGGCTATGGTGTTGGTGTAGAAGCCCTCCGTGGTGGATGCCCCCTCCGGCGGAGCTCCGGAACAGGCCCCAAGATGGGATCTTGTGGATACAGAAAGTTTTAGCGATGGAATTAGGTTTTTGGCTCTCCTTTTGATCTGTTGGGGGTACGTAGGTATATATAGGAGGAAGGAGTACGTTGGTGGAGCAACAGGGGGCCCACGAGGTAGGGGGCGCGCCTAGGGGGGAGGGCGCGCCCCCCACCCTCGTGACCGCCTCGGTTGTTCCTTGGAGCAGGGTCCAAGTCTCCTGGATCACGTTCGGTGAGAAAATCACGTTCCCGAAGGTTTCATTCCGTTTGGACTCCGTTTGATATTCTGTTTCTTCGAAACACTGAAATAAGCAAAAAAACACAATTTTGGGCTGGGCCTCCGGTTAATAGGTTAGTACAAAAAATAATATAAAAGTAGAAAATAAAGGCCAATGTAGTCCAAAACAGTAGATAAAGTAGCATGGAGCAATCAAAAATTATAGATACCTTGGAGATGTATCAGTGCCCTTCCCGCTCAATATTTGGGAAGAGGACCAGGGCCTTGCTCTATAAATAGGGCTAGCCACCACAATAGAAAGGGATCCAGATCCAATCCTTCCCAAGAGGTAACACCTCCACAAGAACATCCCTCGCGAGGCTGTTCTTCCCTTGTATTGTTCATCATCAGCCCTAGAGGCAATCCAGCACACACACACTGGAGTAGGGTATTACACCACAATGGTGGCCTGAACCAGTATAAACCTTGAGTCTCTTGTGTTGTTCATCTTCGCTAGCCTAGATCCTTTGCGAGGCAACGAGACGTGAGTTGGTAGAGGAGAGATCTTCGCGCACACCCCAGAGTTTGAACCTCAAGGGTCTGCCGGAACCCGTAATCCAACAATTGCAATCTGTCTCGGATCTCCTTGACTTGCTTTTCGGCTTCCAGCATGAGATCCATTCCGAAAATATGGCTATCTCTGGTTTGAGACCAATTCCATGGAGTGCGGCACTTACAGCCATACAAAGCTTCATATGGTGACATCTTTAAACTGGTCTGGAAGCTATTGTTATACGAGAACTCAGCGTACGACAAGCAATCTTCCCATTTTGGGCTTGGGCCAAAGCACAGGCTCAGAGCATATCTTCGAGTATTTGATTTACCCGTTCTGTCTGTCCATCCGTCTGAGGATGATAAGCGGTACTGTATTTCAATTCCGTTCCTAGGGCTTGATGGAGACGGGACCAAAAAGCAGAGGTGAAAAGTGAACCTCGGTCAGAAGTGATGGTTCGGGGAACTCTATGCAGACTGACTATTCTGGATACATACAGTTGTGCAAGCTCATCTGCTCGGTATGAGGTTCTGATTGGGAGGAAGTGGGCTACCTTGGTCAATGTATCCACTATGACCCAGATTGTGTCTTTGCCCCGTCGGGTCTTAGTTAGTCATGTTATGAAGTCCATACAGACATCATCCCATTTCCATTGTGACACGGGCAGCGGTTGGAGAAGTCCGACTGGCTTCTGATGTTCTACCTTTACTTTGTTGCATATGTCACAACAGGCCACGAAATAAGCAATGTCTTTCTTCATTCCATCCCACCAGAATATTTGTCGAAGGTCTTCATACATTTTTGTACCTCCAGGGTGAATTGAATACGAGGATTCGTGGGCTTCTGATAGGATCTTTTGCTTCAAATTTGCTTTATTAGGCACACAAATCCTTCCCCTGAATCGGAGGGTACCGCACTTATCCTTCAAGAAATCGGAAAGCTTGACACATTTCTGCAGATCGGCATCGCCTGGCTTGGCTTTGAGGATTTCTTCCTCAAGAGTAGGGGTAAATTTCCGAATATTGGCAAGGCCAGCCTCAACTATGACCAGGTTGAGCTGAGCAATCTCTTCTTTAAGTTCGGGAGGCAAAGATTCCAATATGACATTTAAACTGACGGGCTTTCGACTGAGTGCATCGGCAACCACGTTGGCCTTACCCGGATGGTAATTTATTCCAAGGTCATAATCCTTGACCAACTCAAGCCATCTTCGTTGACGGAGATTTAAATCCGGCTGAGTAAATATATATTTGAGGCTTTTGTGATCGGTAAAAATTTGGCACCTTTTTCCGATGAGGTAGTGTCTCCAAATTTTTAAAGCATGAACTACCGCGGCCATTTCCAAATCATGAGTGGGGTAATTCCCTTCATGGGGTCGTAGCTGCCATGAGGCATAAGCTACTACCTTGCCATCTTGCATAAGTACGCATCCCAGTCCTTGCCTGGAAGCGTCGTAGTACACATCAAAGCTGCGGTAGATATCTGGAAGTGTTAATAATAGTGCAGTTGTCAAGCGTTTCTTTAACTCAGTGAAACTTTTCTCATAGTCCATAGTCCATTCAATCTTCTTATCCTTTTTGAGCAGCTCTGTCATGGATTTAGCAATCTTGGAGAACCCTTTGATGAAACGGCGGTAGTATCCGGCTAATCCAGGAAAACTCCGGATCTAAGATACGGTTGCGGGTGGCAACCAGTCGAGCACATCTTTTACCTTGCTTGGGTCCACGGCTATACCCTCAGCGGATAGCACATGCCCGAGGAATCCAACTTGCTTGAGCCAAAACTCACATTTACGGAATTTGGCGTATAACTGATGCTCGCGGAGTCGTTGTAACACTGCTCGGAGGTGTTCCTTATGCTCTTCTTCACTTCTTGAGTAAATGAGTATATCATCGATGAAGACGACCACGAACTTATCGAGGAAGTCCATGAATACTTTATTCATCATGTGCATGAAGAAGGCGGGCGCATTGGTGAGGCCAAAAGACATGACTGTATATTCATAGAGGCCGTAGCGAGTGGTGAATGTGGTCTTGGGAATATCCTCCTTTTTAATTTTGAGCTGATAATATCCAGTCCGTAAATTGATCTTGGAGAACACCTTGGCTCCAAAGAGCTGATCAAACAAATCAGCAATTCTTGTCAGAGGGCATTTGTTTTTGATTGTGACATCATTCAACTGTCGGTAATCCACACACATGAGGAGGCTGCCATCTTTCTTTTCCACGAAAATAGCAGGTGATCCCCATGGTGAGGAACTGGGGCGGATATACCCTTTTTGGAGCATTTCATCAAGCTGTTTCTTTAGCTCCACTAATTCTGATGACGTCATTCAATAATATTTCTTGTGTATTGGTGTGGTTCCGGGCACAAGATCTATTGCAAACTCAAGCTCTCGATCAGGTTGCATGCCTGGCAGTTCTTCTGGGAATACATCAGGAAACTCGCTGACCACCGGAATTAATTCCATTTCAGCCATTGCTGTGAAGACCATCTCCTTGGAGGGTATGCTCCTACGAGCAATAAATTTTGTAGTTTGTCCCTCTTGGCTGGTCAAGTTGACTTCTCGGGTTGCACAATTTATGCACACTTGGTACTGAGTCAGCCAAGTCATACCCAAGATAACATCCAACTTATCAGACTCAATAAGTATCAAAGAGGTTGGAAAACGGACTCCGTTGATATTCACTTCCAAATTGCGGTAGAATAGATTGCTTCTGATTAGAGATCCTGGGGTTTGTACCAGCATATTCTTGCCCAAAAGCAAACAAGGAAATTTGTTTTGGGCAACAAAACTCCGAGAAATAAAAGAGTGGGAAGCCCAGAGTCAAATAAAATTACTGCAGGTATGTTATTAACAGGGAACATACCAATGACGACTTCGGGATTCTCTTGGGCTTCGTCAGCGGAAATGTGATGAATGTATCCCGTGATGTCGTGCTGATTTGGGCATGCCTCCAGATAATGGACTTGTGGCTTGAATGTAGCATCGGTCCGGTTGTTCTTGGGACACTGTTTGGCACAATGTCCGGTTTGTCCACAACTATAACAAGAATTGTTGTGCAGGCGATTCTCCAGAACTGGGTTGCGCACGTGATTCTTGATTTGGGTGGTGGCCTTGTTAACATTTTTTTGCCAATTGGGCTTGTACGCTACCTGAGTCGGCTGCCAGGTATGAGCCTTCTGCACTGGCTGCATTTCCTTTCTTGGCTCAAACTTGCGCTTGTGATCATTATTGACGGGCTTAGTATCTGATACAAGATTGTGTTCCCTTTCAGCAATAAAAGCCTTATTTACCAGAGTTTGGAAGTCTGGGAAATCAAACATACAGATAGCACAACGGAGTTGCGGGTTTAATCCACCAAGGAACCTGTCCATATTTCTTTCCTCAGTGGCCTCGTCATATTGAGAGTAACGTGACAGGTGATTGAATTTCTGCAAATATTCTCCCACAGACTGACTTCCTTGGAGGAGCGCGAGAAACTCATGCAGCTTAGTCTTCATAATTCCCGTAGGGATGTGATATTTCTGGAATCTCTCCTTGAATCTTGACCTGGTAATTTCTTCATCGGCAGTCCCCATGGCTTTTTCATTTTCCCACCATATAGCAGCAGCGCCTTCAAGATAATGTGTTACAAATGGAACCTTATCCCCTTCATCAGTGCGAGCAACCTCAAGCTTCTTTTCCATAGTTCTTAGCCAATCATCTGCATCCAAGGGATCAGTGGCCTGACCGAAACTGGGAGGCTTAGTCCTTTGAAAATCAGATAACTTGGAGTGATGGCCGGGCTGATTTTCATTCTGTCCAACCATAGCTTGAATACTTGAATATTTCCATCAGATCATTATTTCGTCTATCCTCGAACATACGCATAATTTGCTCGGTAAAGGGCGGATTTGGCGGTGGAGGCGGTGGTGGAACGTACGGCTCGGGTGATTGTCCTGCCGGTCATGCGGAATGCCAAATAGGAGAACCCTCCTGAACGTTGCTATTGCAGCCTCCCCACGTCATCCTAATATGATTTTCCCAAGTCAACGCAACCGAGATGAGAAGCATTCAAAAATAAACTGGGGAGAAGCCAGGAACAAAAATCCGAGTAAAACCGAAATGGCGAAGAAAATACGGTGAAAAAAATAAAGTCCAACATAATTATACATAGACTCATACATGAAAGATAACAACATGCCAGGTCCAACTATCCTCATACATGAAACGAAACATCATGACTCGTACGACTACACCCATACTCCATCCTGACGACTGCGAATACTCAGAAGCTCCACTGCCCTGCTGGTGCTGTGGGGTCCTCTCCTGAAGCGGACTCGGATCCTGAACTGACGGGATTAACCGAGACCTCCGGGTTAAAAGTGACATGACGACGCTGCCTCGAGGGCTCTCCCTCTAGGGCAGGTGGAGGGTGGATCATCG
Organism: Triticum dicoccoides; assembly: GCF_002162155.2. Taxonomy (NCBI): domain Eukaryota; kingdom Viridiplantae; phylum Streptophyta; class Magnoliopsida; order Poales; family Poaceae; genus Triticum; species Triticum dicoccoides. Next base: position 694,572,781 of record NC_041385.1, on the reverse strand, counting down.
GGGCTACAGGAGTGGCGAGGAGTGAAACCCACTGTCGGTGTCAAAACCGGCGAATCTCGGGTAGGGGGTCCCGAACTGTGCGTCTAGGCGGATGGTAACAGGAGACAAGGGACACGATGTTTTACCCAGGTTCAGGCCCTCTTGATGGAGGTAAAACCCTACGTCCTGCTTGATTGATATTGATATTGTGTATGTTTACAAGAGTGGATCTACCACGAGATCAAGGAGGCTAAACCCTAGAAGCTAGCCTATGGTATGATTGTAATGGTTGTTGTTGTTGTGTCCTACGGACTAGAGCCATCCGGTTTATATAGACACCAGAGAGGGCTAGGGTTACATAGAGTCGGTTACAATGGTAGGAGATCTACGTATCCGTATCGCCAAGCTTGCCTTCCACGCCAAGGAAAGTCCCATCCGGACACGGGATGAAGTCTTCAATCTTGTATCTTCGTAGTATTGGAGTCCGGTCGATGATGATAGTCCGGGCGATGATAGTTCGGCTGATGATGGTAGTCCGTCTATCCGGACACCCCCTAATCCAGGACTCCCTCAGTAGCCCCTGAACCAGGCTTCAATGACGATAAGTCCGGCGCGTATATTGCTTGGCATTGCAAGGCGGGTTCCTCCTCCGAATGATAGAAGATTGTGAACACCAGGATAGTGTCCGGCTCTGCAAAATAAATTCCACATTCCACCGTAGAGAGAATAATATATACACAAGTTCAATCTGCTGACGTTTTTTGCGGCATGACGTCACGCCACTACCAAGCCATTACTTGAATCATTTTTTACTCTACCACCTCAGCGCATTTAGCGAAGCGGTTTCCTTGGCACGTCTTGTCGAAGCAGAGATCGTGTTCCCCCTTAATCCGGGATTCTCATCAATACGGACGTGGGTAACCCAACCGCGCCATTGATGGTGACGCTTGGGGGATAAGCGAGTTTTACCAGGCCGGTGGTGGACGCGTAGACTTCGTCCGCCCATATAAGGGATAAGGATTCACCTTTTCACCTACGCCTTCTTCCTCCTTTGCTTATCCATCTCCGCGCACTCGAGCTCCAGCGCCCAAGCCCGCACATCTCGTCTCAACCTTCCCCAGTTATGTCCGGAGCGGGAGGCAAGTGGATGACCTCCTCCGTTACGGAGGAGCACATCGAAAGACTGCGCAGCGCCGGCTACCTGTCCGGCGACATTGCGCACCGGCTGCCCGACGAGGGGCAGCTCATCCCCACCCCCAAGCCCCATGAGAGGGTCATTTTTCTTCCCCACTTCCTCCACGGACTGGGCTTTCCACTTCACCCCTTTGTCCGGGGGCTCATGTTCTACTACGGCCTGGATTTCCATGATCTGGCGCCGAACTTCATCCTCAACATCTCGGCGTTTATCTCGTGTGCGAGGCCTTCCTCTGCATCCAGCCCCACTTCGGCTTGTGGCTCAAGACCTTCAATGTCAAGCCAAAGGTAGTGAAGGGCACTGAAGCGGAGTGCGGAGGCGCCATGTTGGGCAAGATGCCCAATGTCCTTTGGTTCGAAGGGGCCTTTGTGGAATCCGTCAAGGGGTGGCAATCGGGGTGGTTCTATATCACCAAGCTGCGCGACCCTACGTGGGCGGCGGCCCCCGAGTTCAGATCTGGTATCCCCACGCAGCTCACCTCCTGGAAAGAGAAGGGCTTGCTGTGCGGTAGTTCGGAGGAGCTGACGGGACTCCAAGCCTGTATCCAGAAGCTGGTGAAGAAGCTTAGGCTGGTTAACGTGGTACAAGTCATGCTCGTCCGCCGGATTCTCCCATGCCAAGAACGGGCATTCAATCTGTGGGAGTTCAATCCGGAACAGCACCAGGCGCTGAGCAGGCTCTTCGACACGACGTATGAAGGCGCCTGGAGGGTGCTGTTTAAGGGCGCCGAAGCCCCCGCATCCACGACTGAAGATCGCGGATTTTGCTCGCAGCGCCAAGCCGACGAGGTAAGTGATTCTACCCCTTTACGGGACACTTGCTTTTCATAGTTTGACTCTATGCGGGTTTTAATTTCCCCTTTTCCTTTGACAGGACTGGATGAGGAAGGCGGAGCAGATTATCTGCCCGGCTCCCATGCCAGAAAACCCAGTAGACGCCCGTCTAGCGAGGCTGCTGGTTCCGGCACCGCACGTGGTGCTGGAGAAGAAGGCCAAGAAGGAGGCCACGGGTGCTCGAAAGAGTTCCCGCTTTCAGGTGTCCGACAACTCCGGGCGGACTCCTCCCCCGAAAACGAGGAGGAGAAGGAGGACTCTCTCCCAGAGGAGGGAGAGAGGAAGAGGAAGGCTTCCCCAACAGGGGAGGCCGAAGGGTCCAAGAGGGGAAGGACTATTCCCCCGGACAGCTCCGCCAACATCAGCGTTGGCGAGGAAGAATGGCCTTCAAGGGCCAGGCCTCTGGCGAGATCGTAAGTATTCGGATTCCTGAATGATTTATAATTTCTTTTTCTGCGTCACATAGTGTCATTCTGATGCCGCATGCTTCCTGTAGTCCGGCCAATGATGATCTCCCCGCTTCATCGAGCGGGTTGTTGGCTCCGTCGGATGTAGACTCCATCCCACCGCCTCCACCCCTCGCGACACCGAGGACGCCGAGGTGGGATACCAAGGAGGGACCCATCACGGGGAGGCTCCGGAGGCGCCACAAGGCAGCCTCCCGGACTTTGCGCCGGACTCCACATCAGAACCCGCAGTGGTTCTGGAGTCCGGCCGGCGGCCCCTTCGCACGAAGGGAAAGACCGTGACGCCGGCGGCTTCCGTCCAACCGAAGGCGCCGGACAATTTGTTGGAGGCGCTCCAGAGCGCTTCCATCGAGGAAGAACACCGCACAATTATGAGTGCAGTGACTCAGAAGGTACAGCTTGCCAAGAGCGGGCTGACCGAAGCCTGCAGTAGCCTTCTATCAGGCTTTGAGGTAAGAAGATAAAAAATTTGCAATGTAATACCGCATAGACAGTAGCCCCAGATGCTCGGTTCGGTGTTCGGAAAGAAAAGCCGGACTGAGGATCTGAAAAAAAGAAGATATACGCAGGGTTGCTAAAAAATTATGTCAATATGGGTTGCAGGCTGCGCTGTTGACCTCTGCCGCACTGACTGCGGAGGTTGGTGCTTTGAAGAAGGAGCTCGAGCTGTCCGAGCAAGAGCTCGGCCGCGCCAAGAAGCAGCTCCAGGACAAAGAAGGTGAGTAACACCACTCACTTTGAACTTGTACCTTACAGAAAAGGATTTAGGTTGCAACAAAAAATAACAAGGATAACATGGGTACTGCAGGGGCCATGAACAAGGTGGCGACCCTGAAGGAGGCTGTGTCCGCGGCCGAACGCAATGCGGCCGCGAAACGGGCAGAGCGAGAAAAGCAGGAGGCGCGGGTGGCGGTGGTTCGGCAAGAGCTCCAGGCTCTCATGGAAAAGCATGAGAGTTTGGAGCATGACTCAAAGACTCGAGAGTCTGAGCTTGCGTCGGCTCTCGAAAGTGCCAAAATTGCCAAGGCCGATGCCCATAAGTCCCTTCAGGAGATTGAGTTGGTGAGGAAGATAGCGGCGGGTAAGGCGTTTTTCATGCAAAGCAAGCATGTGAATGTAAATTACGTGTTACTTACCCGAATTTGGAGCTCTCCAGGGGTGTTTGCAGATCTGCCTCGCAGCGTGTCTGATGCCGCCGCATTCTACCGAGCCAAGGAGGGGAGCTCAACGGAGAAGGTCTTCTGGTCTCAGTATGCTGAGGCCGGCCATCCAGTGCCCCCTAGAGACCAGCTGAAGCAGCTGGTCGAGCTCCACAAGGTGGTCGAGCAGGCCATGAAGGGCCTCATAGTCCGGCTGTGGCCTGGAGAGGCCATGCCTGGGAGCTATTTCGGCCTCGTGCGACGGTTGGTGGATGCGTGCCCCTGGGTGGAGGTTACCAAGCGCTCCGCCTGTATTGAAGGTTCTCGTCGGGCCCTTGCCCGCGCAAAGGTGCATTGGGGCAAGCTGGATGCGGAGAAGCTAATCACTGACGCGCCACCAGCGGGCAAGGAATATCGTACGCCCGAGATGTACTATAAGACCGTCCTGAAGGGTGCCCGCAAGATTGCGGATGAGTGCCCCAGGGATGTAATTATTGAGTAAATTCGCAATGTGTTATCCTGTGCGCTGAAACTTTGTTCATATGCGCTAAGCAACGCTTGTTAATTTAAAATATTACCTTCTGTGCGGCCATTTATTAAATCTGAGAGATGGCAAGTTGTCGGCTTCATCCCCCATGCCACGAGTGCTAGGGTGTTCGGGATAAACTTGAGCACTCTTGTTCCCATTTTTGGGTCCATCTAGGGAGGCGCTCAACACAACGAACAAGGCAACTGGACTTATAGTGCTTGAACACTCTCACTTAGCCATAGAATTCTATAATTTTAAATTTTGGCGAAGCCCCTAGTATTCGGAAGACCGAATTCGGGGCGCTATCCACGCCTTCGTCGGACATTATCCGGAACTTCGCTCGAAGCGGCGTAGGTCTTTAAGGACCCGAAAAGACCTCTCGAACAGCGACCAGTCTCTCGCCTTATCATCACAGTCAGTTTTAGCTTTCTCCACTGAGGCGTTAACCCGGCTCAACCGGGGCGCAATCGCAGTGGTTCTCCCAGTGCTACCTTAGCCGATAGAACGGAACGTAAGGTGCCAAACATGGGAGCCGGGCAAACCCAACTATTGACCCAAGACATGATTCGGAGCCGATTCATATAATGCTATAAGTTCGGGGTGCCGCACTTGTGAAAGTGTGCGGTCTTTATCACACCATAATGCGGGGAACATAAGCCCCTGGTGTATTTGGCCGTACCAAACTGTACGGATGCAACATGTCGTAAATGAACATATATATATAAGGTAATGCAATTATGGGCAAAACGTGCTGCATTTTATTCGAGAAGATCTGCTATGAGTGCGGAATGATACAAATAGTGCGGAAAGCAAGGGATTGGACGAATTAAAGGCGTCTCCCTCCAGGGGTAGGCCGCGGAATGGTGTATTTAACAAATTTAATGCTCGTAATGGAGACCACCTGAGTGTTCGTCGCAGCCTTTGTCCCTCCCTGGCTGTTGCATCATGAGTTCGGCAGGTTCGCCGCCGGACAGAGTTCTGTAGAAAAAAGAGAGAAATAAAAGATAAAAAGAGCGACATACTTGGGAGCCCCTGGTGTGGTCGAACCGCACTCTGGGTCTGTTGTGGTTGTGCCTCTCCCCCTATGCCCATGGTATCTCCAGGGCATAATTATGTACGCGGGAAGTTTGTCTTACAATTGTGCGAGGGCTGGGGTTGAGGCCGCATTGCTATGCGTGCTCGGAACGTGTCAGGTGGTCTTGGTTGATGTTGCTCCGGGCGCGTTTGGCCGTGTCTGGTCGTTTAACGGTCGGACTCGAAAATTGCCTTAAAAGGCTGCTCTGTACTTCTGCCGCGAGAGCCGCTGTATGTTCCTCAGTTCGGAGGGAGTGTTCCATTGACCATGATGACTCCACGAGGGCCAGGCATCTTGAGCTTAAGGTATGCATAATGCGGCACCGCGTTGAATTTTGCGAACGCGGTTCGTCCGAGCAGAGCATGATAGTCACTGCGGAATGGGACTATGTCGAAGATTAACTCCTCGCTTCGGAAATTATCCGGGGATCCGAAGACCACTTCCAGTGTAACTGAGCCTGTACAACTGGCCTCGACACCTGGTATGACGCCTTTGAAGGTTGTCTTTGTCGGTTTAATCCTTGAAGGGTCTATGCCCATCTTGGGCACTGTATCCTGATAAAGCAGGTTCAGGCTACTGCCGCCGTCCATTAGGACTCTTGTGAGGTGAAATCCATCGATGATTGGGTCTAAAACCAATGCGGCGAATCCTCCATGGCGGATACTGGTCGGATGGTCTCTTCGATCGAAAGTGATCGGGCAAGAGGACCATGGGTTGAATTTTGGGGCGATTGGCTCCATCGCGTATACGTCCCTTAGTGCATGCTTCCGCTCCCTCTTGGGAATATGCGTTGCGTATATCATGTTTACCGTCCGAACTTGAGGGGGGAATCCCTTTTGTCCTCTGTTGTTCGGCGGCCGGGTCTCTTCCTCGTCATCGCTGTGTAGCCCCTTGTCATTGTTTTCGGCGATTAATTTGCCTGCCTGCTTGAATACCCAACAATCTCTGTAGGTGTGGTTAGCTGGCTTTTCGTGGGTTCCATGTATTTGACAGGAGCGGTCGAGTATTCAGTCCAAATTGGATGGGCCCGGAGTGGTTCTTTGAATGGCTTCTTCCGTTGACCGGGCTTGGAGCCTCGGAATCCGGCGTTGACTGCCGTATCCTCATTGCTGTCGCAGTTAATGCGGCATTTGTTTTTGTTTCGACGCGACCTGCCATTGTGGTCCTTGGTATCCGGACTGTCAGTGTTTTTGCTGAGGTTGTTGCTGCGAGCTAGCCAGCTATCCTCTCCCGCACAGAAGCGGGTCATGAGTGATGTGAGGGCTGCCATGGATTTCGGCTTTTCCTGTCCTAGGTGCCGGGCCAGCCACTCGTCGCGGATGTTATGTTTGAAGGCCGCGAGGGCCACTACATCCGGACAGTCGACGATTTGATTTTTCTTTGTTAAGAACCATGTCCAGAATTGCCTGGCCGATTCGTCTGGCTGCTGGATTATGTGGCTTAGGTCGCCTGCGTCCGGTGGTCGCACATACGTGCCTTGGAAGTTGTCGAGGAATGCGGCTTCCAGGTCTTCCCAGCATCCAATTGACTCTGCGGGCAAGCTGTTAAGCCAATGCCGAGCTGGTCCTTTAAGCTTGAGCGGGAGATATTTAATGGCGTGAAGATCGTCGCCGCGGGCCATATGTATATGGAGGAGATAGTCCTCAATCCAAACCGCGGGGTCTGTTGTGCCATCGTAGGATTCGATATTAACGGGTTTAAACCCTTCAGGGATTTGATGATCCATTACTTCGTCAGTGAAGCATAGTGGGTGTGCGGCGCCTCTGTATTGAGCAATATGGCGACGTAGCTCGAGAGAGCGTTGTCTGCTGTGTTCGGCCCAGCCGGAGTAGCTGTATCCGGCGCGACGGTATTCGTCGTGGGTCTTAGGGCGCCCACGTGATCCATAGATAGATCTGGATTGTCTTGCCTTGTCCTCCAATATACCCCGCAAGTCCGGCGCGTTCCCCCATGGCTTCATGTGTTTTGAGCGATGCCGGGGTACGGTTTTGGTGGAGGGCTTGCACGCCTCTCTGTTGCGGCCATGAGGTGGTCGGTCTGCCGTATTGTGTGCTGGTGATGCAGGTTTGTATGCTTCCTCCTCTAGTTAGGGGAGCAACTTGCGTTTTGGGTAACTTTTGGAGGGGCGTTCGAGTTCATACTCTTCGGCCGCGAGGAACTCGGTCCATCTGTCGGCCAGTAGGTCTTGATCAGCTCGAAGTTGTTGCTGCTTTTTCTTTAGGCTGTTTGCCGTGGCCATTAGCCTGCGTCTGAAACGCTCTTGTTCGACGGGATTCTCAGGCACGACGAATTCATCGTCGTCGAGGCTTGCCTCGTCTCCGGAGGGAGGTAAGTAATTATCATCCTCGACCTCTTCGTCTGTCGCCCTCTCATGAGGGCTTGCTTCTGCCTCCTCCTGCGCTGGATCGTGCTGGAGGGGGTTGTCTTCGGCACTTTCTGGGGTGTTATTATCTCCTGTGCCGGAATCTCTATTCTTGCTGTGGCGGGATTTAGAGCGGTGCCGCTGATGTCGGCGCTTGGGCTGTTTGTTTAAGGAATCGGCCTCCGTTGCTTCTTCGCCGTCCCCATCTTTTGGGGTGTCCACCATATATATGTCGTATGACGAGGTGGTCTTCCAGTGTCCTGTAGGCACTGGTTCTTGATATTCTCCGGCATCGTCGTCCATACCGTCGATGTCTTCAGAGTCGTAGTCGAGTACGTCGGTTAGATCGTCGACGGTGGCTACAAAGTGGGTGGTGGGTGGGCTCTGAATTTCTTCGTCGTCCGCGTCCCAGCCATCCTGGCCGTAGTTCGGCCAGGGCTCTCCGGGTAGCGAGAGATGCTTCAGCGAATTTAAGATATCGCTGAAGGGTGAGTGCTGAAAGATGTCCGCATCGGTGAATTCCATGATCGGCGCCCAGTCGGATTCGACTAGCAGGGGCGCAGGAGGTTCGGAGTCCGGCAGAGAGTCAGGCACCTCGGAGTCATGAGCTTTATGCGGGACAAGGTAAGTGTTCGGTTCCATCGCCGTAGAAGTTGCAGCTCCCGAGGCGGTGTCCAGCCATCCGTCCTTGATCTGAGCGATCGGCTCCGGACTATGGGTCGGAGCGGATTTGTGTGCGGCCTCCAACGTGCTGTCCAGCGGCAGAGTTAGGTTGTGCCCATCGTGACAGCGCGGCACGCTCGGCTGTGGCTCAGATGCATCGAAGATCAAGTCCCCGCGGATGTCGGCCGTGAAGTTTAGGCTTCCAAACCTGACCTGACGGCCAGGGGCGTAGCTTTCGATCTGCTCCAGATGGCCAAGTGAGTTGGCCCGCAGTGCGAAGCCGCCGAATACGAAGATCTGTCCGGGGAGAAAAGTCTCACCCAGGACTGCGTCATTGTCGATTGAAGAGGCCATCAAGCCTATCAGTGACGACACAGAGGAACTCTCAATGAAAGCACCAATGTCGGTGTCAAAACCGGCGGATCTCGGGTAGGGGGTCCCGAACTGTGCGTCTAGGCGGATGGTAACAAGAGACAAGGGACACGATGTTTTACCCAGGTTCGGGCCCTCTTGATGGAGGTAAAACCCTACGTCCTGCTTGATTGATATTGATATTGTGTATATTTACAAGAGTGGATCTATCGTGAGATCAAGGAGGCTAAACCCTAGAAGCTAGCCTATGGTATGATTGAATGGTTGTTGTTGTTGTGTCCTACGGACTAGAGCCATCCGGTTTATATAGACACCGGAGAGGGCTAGGGTTACATAGAGTCGGATACAATGGTAGGAGATCTACGTATCCGTATCGCCAAGCTTGCCTTCCACGCCAAGGAAAGTCCCATCCGGACACGGGACGAAGTCTTCAATCTTGTATCTTCATAGTCTTGGAGTCCGGTCGATGATGATAGTCCGGCCAATGATAGTTCGGCTGATGATGGTAGTCCGGCTATCCGGACACCCCCTAATCCAGGACTCCCTCACCCACTCAGCAGGAGCACTAAGTGAACTCACAGTCGCGGTGCCCGAGCTACTCGGAGGAGTAATCGGGGAAACAAGGGATCTAGAACTGGCAGGAATATAGGGAGTAAATCCTAGAGATGGTGGAGTAGTGACTGAGCTAGCAGAGACTACAGCAGAGGCTAAAGCAGTACGGGCATGACTCAGCTCACGAGCCAGCTCGTAGATCAGAAGATAGCTAGCAGTGATGTAGCGAGAAAGGTGGCTAGCTACACTATCAGACTCCGGATCAATGACAGGGAAACGGAGGCGACCATTATCGTGGAAAGAAGGATAGTAATGGAAACCTGGGTGGTTCTGCATCCGGACCTCGTTGTAGCGGAGCTCAACAAGTACCTCGAATGCAGCAAACTGGACAGCCTGAGAAGCGGTAGAAGCATAGCCGCTTCGAGAGGTGCGAGTGTAAGAGCTGGAGTCGGAACTCGTGCGCAGAGTAACCACGGCATGATACTCATACACTGAGTCAGCTAGGCGCTCCTCGTACACACGATAAACTGGATCGTCACCATGAGGGTACAGCCGACGCCACATGTTACGAAGGAGATGCGGCTACGTGTACGGCATCAGCTGCAACTGGCACAGATACAGCACCAGAGCCATCTACACTCACAACCATTAGCAAGTTAGCATAAACATAAAATCAATGCATGCAATGCAACAACCAACTGCTAATGTTACCGGCACTCAGCTACAACTCGTATCTAACATCCAGTTAACTCGGCTTAGTCTAGCGTGGCCTACAGTCTGATACCAAGCGTTGTGGCACCCCGACTCAGAGCGACCGGTTTACCTTGCATTGCCAGCCCAGAGACCTTGTCTTCTGGAAACACACAACAACTTGGCATAGAAAAACAACCGCTTTATTCATGCTAGCGGAGCATAGTTTATATTACAACAAATAGCGAGGCCAAGCGGCACACACAGTGCGGCTGAACAATATGTACATTATTTAGTGAAATAAAGGGGCCTCGATCACGACAACTATGTGGCAGCAGAACAACGCCGTAGCAGAACTCCATAGCACGGGGACACCGATGTGGACATGATCTAGGCTCGAACAACATTCCTTTCCAACGAGACTTTCCTGAAATCTGGCATGACACGCCAGGTCAGTACATTGAATGTACTTGCAAGCTGACAACAAGCATAAACGTAATGACAAACAATATCATGATATTTAACCATTTAACAACAATGCAACAATATATCCAACATGCTGTGAATATGCTCAACTGGTACTCGTCCCATGTACTGGCTTACCGAACGTGATCATTTCCAGACCACAAACATGATGATCTCAAAAACAAACTCATGATCCTTACGGCGATCACAACCCGACCAATACATGGCCCGTGATCCTTACGGCGATCACAACCCGACCAATACATGGCCCGACTCAACACGATGGCCTCACACCCATCCTCAGTGCAAACTTAGTGTGCATATTTATTAAGTGTTGACCCATGGTGTACCCTACTTTCGAGCGTGTCCATAACCGTGGACTCGGCTATCTATATATTAATACACTCTGCAGAGGTTAGTACACTGTACCCACACTACGGAACCCATGGCCTCGCACTCCCATTCAGGTGGACCAATGGCATTCCGACGAAACCACTTCATTTTCATGACACTCTACCAGCCACTCCGACTCAGTCCCCATCGGGCTAGTCCTGGGTGGCCCGATGTCTACCTCCAGACACCTCGACCACCGTCGTGGCCACGATCCACTCTGGGATCCGATACCAAAACTTAACTTAACAACGGGCTCACAAGGTTATGCCTGCTTACCGGGCCAGGGTACAGCACGCCCATAACCTTCCCTAGATGGAGGCACCGACCAGAGGCACGACAATGAAACGCATTAAGGCCGTCCCATACCGGCAAATGTGGTTGCACTGGGAAAAACTCGTTTCAGTGGCACCATGACCCGGTCAACAACATATTCACGTTGAGTTACTTATCAGGTTCAACTTAAAGTGAAAATAACCGGTGTCATAATGCCATGCTATGCATCACTAACACATGCATCACATAACCATGAAAAAAACTAAATCAACCACGCTCCCACGGAGCCATCATCAACTCAAGATACTTCTCTGGTTAAGATCAAACCTCACTTAAACCAGAATCTTTTCTAGCAATCTCATCATTTTTCATCATGCAAGAATAATAATTAAAATAATTATTAACCTCCATGACCATATCATTTATTGATTACTCATAACTAAGTTCTTGTTAGCTTATTAACAAGATTTACTTCAAATTTTGTGTAAATCAAGCATTTTAACATGACAAGCATCTCACAGAATATAATTATCATATAAATAATTTAAATGCATGAATAATCATAAGTTTAAGTAGGAAAATCACAAATATTGAAGTGGCACTATGAAAATGTTGATGTGGCTTGCCTTAGTGCTGATGAGGTTCACAAATCTCCTGGTGATCCTCAAGACAAGCTTGCTCTTCTGAAAATAAATAAAACCACAAAAAGAAAACATCAAGAAACCTTCTGAAAATTACCAGAAAATCTAGATAGCAAGGAAAAATCCCATCTTTTGGGTGTTGTGAGATTTTTGGACAAAGAACACAATGCAAAAAGAATCAATGCATTTGGACTTATAGATAAAAAGTTATGGCCGTTTGAAGTTTCCTGGATTTAAATGAACTTGAAATAAAAATAAACAAACTTGGGGGGTGACGTCGAAGGCGTAAACGCCCAGGGCGCCACCACTCATACCGCTTCCCGCGTGTAATGAGTGGCTGATTAGCGGGCCCTGCTAGTCAGGCCACCCGCTAATCAGGCCAAAAAGAGGGGAGAGGGAAATAGAGGGAGGCGGCGCTTCGCCGGAGCACACGCTGGCGACGAGGGTTCTTGGGGTCAAACGAGAGGGGGGGATCGAAAGAGAAGAAAGTTGCGCACCTGCCCGTACCCGTAGCGTGGCTAGAGGTGACCGGATGTTGTCAGAATCATCCTCTCCAGCGGAGGCAAAGGGCGAAGGTTGCCGGAGACAAAGATGACGGCGGCTCGGGGCGGCTCTAGGGGCTCCAGCGGGGTGAATCGGCCTCACTGAAGGGTGGCGGAGGCCCTGGCAGGGTCGCCCTAGCCTGGGAGGGGCTGGAGCTGCGGGGACGATCCGAAGGGGATCACTGGTGAGCTCAAGCTTCGGGACGGCAGCCCGCGGCCTGCCCGGTCGGGCGGCAGCTTCTACAAGTTTGTGGAGGGTGTGGGAGTAGTTGCGGGTGCTCCAAGAGGCTGGGGGTGGCGGCATTTATAGGCGGGCGGCGAGGAGGGTTCGGGCTCCACCAGAGCAGACCTGTCCACGGCGCCCGGCGACGAACGGCACCAGAGAGAGGGGGAAGATCACGGAGGTCATGCATGAACTATTTGCGGGCGCGGACGAGCACAGGAGAGAGGGGGAAAGCGACGAGCACAGTGCACCGTCAACTGTGTCATTGGTCGGACCATGCCCGTGCTCGCTGCGGCGAGCTCCGGCGTCGGCGAGCGCCAGGGGGGAGTTAAGGGGGTGGAGACGAGGATGGTGGCGAGGTGTGTCATGCTTGGGCCGGCTGGGCAGAGAGCACGCGCTCAACAGAGCGCTAGGCGGCACGCAAAGCGCGTGTTTTGCATGCCAGCACGCCCGGACGAACGCGGTCACCATGTGAACCGTGACATGAGGCCACCCTAAGCGCTAACCATGATGTCTGGCGTGTAGTCCTTAGTAAATTGAAGTGTTACCACGGTTTGGCTTGGATCCAGGTGCAGTAGAAATGGATTTGTACTCCTGGCAAGTTTCTGGACAGTAACTTTGAAGATTTACTGTGGTCAAACCACTGGGAGTCAAAGGCTGAGCTTTGGGGGTTTACTTACACTTACTATGGTAAATAGGCACAAGAAAAACTAGCTACAATGGAGCTAGTAAAATGGTAGTTGATGTAGAAAATACCATTTTTGTCCAAAATATTCCAAAGAGTGATGAAATATTTTTGCTCAGAAAGGTGCCCTAGGGTCCAAAGAATAATTGGGATTTTCCTCCGGATTTTTGGAGCAAGAAAAATTAGGGTTGCTTTGGAGCACAAAGGGCTAACTAGGGTTTTGGAGGGCAAAATGAATATTTTTCATTTAAGAAAAATATTCCAAGCAATATTTTGAGATGATCCTGAGGTGGAATGATGGTTTTGAGGTGGAGAGGGAGCACTTGGGTGAAAATCAAGGGGTACCCAAGTGGTTAAGTTGAAAGTGCATTATATCGACTAGAGGGAGGGTGAATGGGCGATTTTTATGAATTGTTCACTGAGGAATTTGCTGGTGAGGAAATTCCTAAATGAAGAACTACTTGCAACGGAATAAGTACTCAAAAGTAAGCATAGCAGAACACACACATAGTCATCATGATGAAATGAAGACAAGCACAGAGTACAGAAAGCGTAAGCACAGGATAACACAAGATGAAGACGGACAGACTGAAGAAATTGAACTGAGGAAATTTGAGAAAGTCTTCAGTCAAAGTCTTCAAACAGATATGAACAAGCACACAACAACAGAAATAAGGAAATGAAAGAGTTGAGGAAATAGAACCTGTAAGCTCAGTGAAGATAATGATTTGGTAGACCAGTTCCAACTGTTGTCTCAGTTGTACATCTGGTTGGAGCGGCTGAGTATTTAACCTCGAGGACACACAGTGCCGGACACACAGTCCTCACCATATTCTCCTTGAGCTAAGGTCACACAGACCTTACCCAATCACTTGTGGTAAGTCTTCAGGTGACTTCCAGACCTTCACAAACTTGGTCACTCGGTGATCCACAATTCCTCTTGGATTCTCTAGACCTTGACGCCTAACCGTCTGGAAGAAGCACAGTCTTCAAAGGTAACAAGCGTCGGATCCACGCAGGATCAATCTCTTTAGTGATGCTCAATCACCTTGGGATTTTGAAGGTTTGGGTTTGGGTTTTCCTCACTTGATGATTTTCGCTCAAAGTCCTTAGAGGATGGGATGCTCTCAAATGACAAGTGTCAGTTTCTCTTGGAGCAGCCAACCAGCTAGTGGTTGTAGGGGGCGGCTATTTATAGCCTAGGGAGCAGCCCGACATGATAAGACATAAATTCCCTTGTCTGATATGACCGTTAGGTGGGTAGATATTTTGGGACAGTTGGCGCGTAGCACAGCAATGGTCAGAATTTTGAGTCTGAAATTCCTCAGGGCTATTATGTTCCTCACTGTGTAGGCAATCCGCACTAGCGAATTCCTAACTCCTCGGTCAAAACAAATTCCTCAGAGACCAGAAGAACTTCATCTCTGTCACTAAATAATATGACTGAGCTGTATGAGATTTCCAATGGCTTCACTCAAGGGGATTGGTAGGTGTACGATTTTGAGTTGAGCATCACTTGGAAATTTTTCCTTAGTATTTCCTCGACCCCCTTTAACAGGATAGTGTTTCCTATGACTCAAGAAAGAGAACATGAATCTATAAAAACAAGAGTCTTCATGCTTCATGTTCCTCGAATGATTACCAAGTCTTCAAGATCACACCAATTTCTTCACTTTCAAAGTCTTCAGAAAGTCTTCAGTAATCCAAAGTCTTCAGTCGAAGAACTCCATTTTTAGGGGTCGACTCTCTCTGTAAATATCAAACTCCTCATAGACTTATAGACCTGTGTACACACACAAACACATCAGTCTCTTAACGTATAAGTCTTCAATACACCAAAATCACTAAGGGGCACTAGATGCACTTACAATCTCCCCCTTTTTGTGATTGATGACAATATAGGTTAAGTCTTCAACGGGGATAAATATATGAAGTGTAAGTATTGATGTTGAGGAATTTGATTGCAAGATATAGTGGAACTCCCCCTGAAGATGTGCATAGTGAGGAATTTGCTTTTGAAGCAATGCACACTTGAAGAGTATAATCATGGAGATCTGCCCCTATATCTTGTAATTCATACACGCATTTGACATATAATATGAAGAATTTGAAATACATGATGAAATATGGTGACTGATGTAATTCAGCATGCGTGCATTGACATAAATGAGGAATAAGCATGCAGAAGAACACAACAAGAGTATCAGGCCACCATAGAGTTTAAGATTACAACTCGATCCAGCAAAGTCATCAGAAGAACGAGAGTTGTAACTCAAAAAAAATGCAGGCCCTACATCGACTCAAGACCCTGACAACGCTGGCGCTCCTCCATCATGATATTCTTCCGGGGCGTTAGTCCTCATTTTCAACCCTTTTGGTCATTCGATGACAAAGGGGGACAAATTTGCGTTAGTCTTGAAGCGGGTCTATCATATATGGGCGTTTTTTTTGAGTTACAACTCTCGTTGTTCTGATGACTTTGTTGGATCGAGTTGTAATCTTAAACTCTATGGTGGCCTGATACTCTTGCTATGTAATTCAGCATGCGTGCATTAACATAAATGAGGAATAACCATGCAGAAGAACACAACAAGAGTATCAGGCCACCATAGAGTTTAAGATTACAACTCGATCCAGCAAAGTCATCAGAAGAACGAGAGTTGTAACTCAAAAAAAACGCCCATATATGATAGACCCGCTTGAAGACTAACTCAAATTTCTCCCCCTTTGTCATTGAATGACCAAAAGGGTTGAAAATAGGGACTAACACCCCTGAAGAATGTCATGATGATGGAGGAGCGCCAGCGTTGTCAGGGTCTTGAGTCGATGTAGGGCCTGCTGCAGTGTCGTCCAAGTCTTCATACTCGTCCATGGCGCGCGATGAAGAATATGAATTGGCGACCAAGGGAGGAACATTGACCTTCTTGAGTTTCTTCGGTGGTGGAGCAGACCAGTCAAAATCTTCTTTGAAACCCATGTTCTTAAAATCTTCTTCACCATAGAGATGATGCAGAATAGCCTAGGTGCGATCGAAGACTTCATGGAGGTAGTAATGGTTTTTCTTCACTGCATTATGTGTAGAGGTCATGTTGTGAAGAATAGAGCCAAACTGACGGTTAAACCATTTCTGGTTTCGATCCACCTTCTGGTGAAGACTTAGAAGCAGCTCACGATCAGTCATCACACGAGGAGCAGTAGCTTGAGGACTTGACTTGGAGCATTGGCAGCAGAATCATGAGGGGCAGAGTCATCATTGGTGGAATAACATGCAGCTTTGCGGAACTGACCATCCAATGGATGAATGCCTTCATCGATAACGGCTGGTGACTTGCCCTTCTCATCAGCTGAGGAATATGTCCGCTTGAGGGCTTCAATTGGGGGCAAGTAGCTGAGGTGATTCTGAAAGTCAGCCTTGTAATTGAGTGAAGACCTTGTTCTGAGGAATCTCATGATCCACGACGCGTAAGGCTTCAACTCAAATGGTGAAAGTGCGACATTCGCAAGAGTCCTCATGAAGAAATCATGATAATTGATGGGGATTCCATGCATGATGTTGAATAGCATATTCTTCATCATCCCAACAATTTCTTCATCGGATGAGTCATGGCCTTTGATAGGACTCATGGTCTTCGTTAGAATGCGATAGATGGTCCTTGGCACGTAGAGCAATTCCTTCACGAGGAATTTGGTCCTAGGAGCTTGACCAAGCTTCAGAGGCTTCATGAGCATTCGCATATAGTGAGCAGTGAGTTCAGGCTCATCATACAGACAGCGAGCACCTTCAGGTGGAGGACTGAGTGGCAATGCACAAAGCAATTCAGAGGCTGGTGCCTTGTAGTGAGTGTTTTCGGTCATCCAGTCCAACACCCAAGTGTTGATGTCATTAGCTTCACCAGTGATGTGTTGCATTGCATAGAATGGAAGAATGAGCTCTTCATTCCAATCCACTATGTCAGTGCAAAACTTGAGCAAACCTGCATCATGAAGCCTACTGAGGACTTGAGAGAAACAAGGCATTGATTCCATGTCCACGTGAGGAATATGCTCGTGGTCGAAGACTTTGTCCTTGTTGTAAAGCAGTGAAGAATAGAACTTGGCCTAGCTGGCAGTCCAGAAACCCTTCCTTCTAAGGCGAGCATTGTCATATGGGTTGAATTCAGTGAAGAACACGTGCTCACCGAAGAAATCATCAGCCTTGAATTTTTGCTTCTTTGAGAAGGAATCCTTTGGCTTGGGCTGAGGAGTATCAGTCAATCGCATCACTACCTCAGGAATCGCAATCTCAGGTTCCTCGTGCTAAGGAATTTCAGGCTCTTCTTCAGCTGCAGCCTGGGTCATCAATTCTTCATTTACAATTTCATCAGCACTAGTGGCTGGAATTTCTTCATGGACAGATGGGGTTGCATGAGGTTCTTCAGATCCCATTTGCACTTCAGTAGCAGTAGGGGACTGAGGAATTGCTTGAAGTGGAGTGAACATAGGAGAGTTGGCTGCTGACTTTCCAAAAGTCATCATTCAACACAGGTGTGGTACATCCAATGTCCACATCCTCATCTTCCATTTCTTCAACACCTGCCTCTTCAGCAGTGAACTGAGGCATCGGTGAGGAAACAACTGGGGTTGAAGGGATTTCGTCCACTTCAATTTCTTCATCCAACTGCTCTACCGAAGCAGCAGAAGGAGTTTCTTCATCGGATTCATTGGGAATCACATAATCTTCACCAAAAGGAACAAGGTCCTTTGATGGTATGAAAGAGATAGGAATGACATCAATTGGATTTTCCGTTGAGCTAGTCAGAGGCCTCATTTTCTTCGGAGCTGAAGAGTCTGATGAAGCTGATGCCTTCCTCTTTTTCATTGCTACACGCTCAGCAGCCTTGGTCTTCTTCACATCTAATGCAGATGGAAGGATCGGAGTGGGAGTAGGTGCATGAGGTGCAGAGGACTTTGGTTCGGTTTCTTCAGGCGCAACTGATGCAGTTGCCCTGACTTCTTCATTTTCTTCAGGCGCACCGCTAGTGGATGCCATGACAATTTCTTCAGCGGCTGGAATGCAGTCATCAGCCCTGGTACTCTCATTTTCTTTAGCAGCCTGATTGTCATCAGTGGTGCTGGCATGTTTTTTAGTAGGCTGAGCAGATGCTTCAGCCTGAGGAACTTCAACATGCACAGGAGCAGCAACACTTGAAGTGAATTTCTTCATCAAATTGACGAACCGGACCTTGGTGCCCTTCCAATCAGCATAGTACCGATTGAATTCATCACTCAGTTGCTTGATTTCAGCTTACAACGCAATGAGTTGGTCAGGAGTGAGAGGGAGGACATTGTCCTTGAGATAGCGCTGCTTCTTGTACTGCGCTTTCTTCAGCCTTCTGCCTTCTTCAAATTTCCACTTTTCTTCTTCAATGAAGGCAGTAAGAACATGACTTTGACTAGGAGTGAGGTTCATCTCCGGCAATGGCGTGTTAGGGTCCTTGTGCCATAGGTCAATGAAGTCGAGGATCAACTTTGTATCCAATAGCAGTGGCACATTGCTGCCTTTGGCTCTTGCAGCCCTGGCTTGCTTGTCTCTGATGATCTCAGCAAGTTCTTCATCATTAGCTTCTTCATCAGAGGGAACTTGGAAGGCGACCTACTTCTTGTGAGGATTTGGTCAAAGGCCTCGTCTAGCAGTGGCCTTTTTCTTCAGCAGAGAGGGGCTGGCTGAAGAATTTGGTGCAACAGTGGAGCTTGCAGATGCTCCTGAGGCAATAGAGATGCCAGATGTCCTTTGGCACATGGCGATATGCACAGGTGCAGAGGATTTTGTAGGAGCAGCTGAAGATTTTGTCGGAGGAGCTGAGGACTTTGAAGGAGGAAGAGCAGACTGAGGAATTTGTCGTGAGGGCTTTGAAGATTCTGGCCTTGAGGGCATTGCTGAGGAGCTTGTCCGTGAGGGCATTGAAGGAGAAGCACTTGTCTTATGCGCAGGCTTCTTAGGCATCGCCTTCTTCGGCTTACTAGCAGAGGCCTCAGCAGCGATAGCAGCAGCTACAGAGTCTGCATTGAATTTCCTCACTGCTTCCTTTGCTTGCTTGGCCAGTTTGGCCTGGCGCTTTGCCCATTCATCAGCATAGTCCTCATCGCGCTTGAGGCTGGTGGGATCTGCCAATTGGCCAGGTGCCAATGGAGGTCTTGGGCATGGAGGGTTGAGTGCGAATTTCTTCATGTACTTGGGAGTAACATACATGTACTCCCTCCATTCCCGTGCCCATCTCCTCTCTATCCTTTGAATGCGCACCTTGCGCTGATTTTTGTCCTCCTTGCCAAATTTGGCCTCATCAGGAGTGCAGTATCCGGCATAAATGTCCTTAGGGATTTCAAAAGCAGTATTGACCTCTGGCCTCTTTCCTCCCTTCTATGGTTTCTTGTCAGCCATTTTCTTCAGCTGAGGAATATGAACAACTGAAGTTTCTGAAGAGGTGTGCAACGTTTCTTCGAGGAACGCTGCAAATGGGTTAAGTTGATGAGAACCTAGTGATTCAGCAGCGGACATGAGTACCTGTGAACAGAGTATAGTTGCGAGGAATTTGGAGAGGTCATATGCGTTCTCAGAAGATTTTCAAAAAGAAAAGGTTTGAGGAATTTTAACCACATGAGTCTTGAAGAATTTCACTAAGCGTTCTTAATCTTAGGTTC
The DNA here is from genome assembly GCF_002162155.2 of Triticum dicoccoides. Taxonomy (NCBI): domain Eukaryota; kingdom Viridiplantae; phylum Streptophyta; class Magnoliopsida; order Poales; family Poaceae; genus Triticum; species Triticum dicoccoides. The sequence continues at coordinate 694,553,025 of NC_041385.1, read as the reverse complement.
CAAAGTTGTATAGATTGAAAATCCACATAATTGAGGAATCTTGAAGAAAATCATCGCTTAGAGAAACGGATCAAGAGTAGATAACATGTGAGGTATTCATGTGTGTGAAGAGTTGAAGAACAAACACCTTTGAAGATTTTCAAGAAAACATATGAATCAAAGAGGGTAGTAAAAGTAACTTTTAATTACCCGAGATGAAGAACACGATGAACTGAGAAGTGTAGATGTGAAGTTCGTCAGTTCAGATCTTCCACGCCCTAACTCGGCAGAGGAGGACGACTACGGCGGTGGCGGAGTGCAGAAATACACAACCGGCACGAGTACGACAGCGAAGAGATCAAGGCAGTGAAGCTCTTCCTCACCAGCGACGATGAAGTAGCGGTGGCGCTAGGGTTTGGGAAGCTCGAGTGGGAGTGAGAGCGAGCGGAGTAAAAGTGAAGTGAGGAAGAGGCGGGGGTATTTATAGTAGAAGTGAAAAACTGTAAACCCGAAGATTTTGGATGAACGTGCCCCTGGCCCCTTCCCATTCGCTTGACATGTGTCACCCATGTACTGTGAGCTGGCGATCGTGTAGGATCGTGGGTGAATAGATAAGTATTGTCGTGGGATACGAAACAGTTGGAGCGGCAAAGCCGAAAATTTAGATCAGATATATTAAAATTTCCGTTCGCAATTTCTTCAGCTGTCAAGGACACAGTGTAGATTTTGAACGAGTTCCAAATAGAGCGCACATGAAGAATTTGTGAATTGACTAGGTTGAGTTTAACATAGAGGGGGAAGGGTCCAATCACATTCACTTAGTAGAAGAAATCAACTTGAAGAATTAGCAATAAGTGAATGCTATAGAGGACATAAAACTCATATATATATATATATATATATATATATATATATATATATATATATATTCAAATGAAGAACAACACCAGAAAGAGTGAAGACAATGCAAAGTTGAAGAATTTTAAAAAATGAGGAATTTCAAAAACGAAGAAAAAATCAAATTGAAGATTTCCAACTTTGGGTGGTGGCGTAACCCACTGTATAAGAAAGCTGATTTCAGACACTGCGTACAATTGTCATAGGGTTCTGAGAATCAATTTCTTCATTAATTTCTTCACACTTAGAGGGTTAGTCTTCATTGATTTGGAGAAAAACGTTACTTCGTGTGTTGCACATCTAAGTCATCAAGTCATCATTAGTGTTAGGATGTGTGTCCATTTCAGAGAACATTCGAAGATTCTAGGATATTTAGCTCACACCGCAACTTGCTAAATCTCTTCTCATCCAAGGGCTTAGTGAAGATATCGGCTTGCTGATCTTCAGTGCTTGCGTGGTCGATGGAGATATCGCCCTTCAACACATGATCACGAAGAAAATGATGACTAATCTGGATGTGCTTAGTCTTCGAGTGCTGAACTGGGTTATGAGCAATCTTGATAGCACTCTCATTGTCGCAGTAGAGAGGCACATTCTTCATGTTTATGCCATAGTCCTTGAGTGTTTGCTTCATCCAAAGTAATTGAGCACAACACGATCCAGCAGCAATGTACTCAGCTTCTGCAGTTGAGAGTGATACGCAGTTCTGTTTCTTCGAGGACCAACAGACCAAAGATCGTCCGAGGAAATGGCATGTGCCTGATGTTGACTTGCGGTCCACGCGATCGCCAGCATAGTCAGAGTCTGAATATCCAATGAGATCAAATGAAGAGCCCTTGGGATACCATAGTCCAAGTGTTGGTGTGTGAGCTAGATATCGAAGAATATGCTTCACAGCCTTATGGTGTGATTCCTTTGGTGTAGCTTGAAATCGGGCACACATGCAAACACTAAGCATAATATCCGGCCTAGATGCACATAGGTACAATAAAGAGCCAATCATGGAGCGGTATACCTTTTGATCAAAGTCTTTACCATTTTCATCAGTGCATAGATGGCCATTTGTGGGCATTCGAATTTTGACCCCTTTGCAATCTTGCATGCCGAATTTTCTCAATATGTCCTTGAGGTATTTCTCCTGAGATATGAATATCCCATTGTGTTGTTGACGAATTTGAAGACCTAAAAAGAATTTCAACTCTCCCATCATAGACATTTGATATTCTTCACTCATCATATAGGCAAATTCATCACTATAATGTTGATCAGTACATCCAAAGATAATATCATCAACATATATTTGGCACACAAACAATTCATCATCATAAGACTTAGTGAAAAGAGTCGGGTTGAGTGAACCGGGTTTGAAGCCTTTCTTCATGAGGAATTCCTTCAAAGTATCATACCATGCCCGAGGGGCTTGCTTGAGGCCATACGGGGCCTTGTTGAGTCTGAAGACTTTGTCAGGATTCTTTGGATCTTCAAAACCTGGGGGTTGAGCAACATATACTTCTTCCTCAAGCTTACCATTGAGGAATGCACTTTTCACATCCATTTGATATAAGGTAATATTATTATGGTTAGCATAATCAAGTAATATGCGAATAGCCTCAAGTCTAGCAACAGGTGCAAAAGTTTAATCGAAATCAATTCCTTCAACCTGTGTGTAGCCTTGAGCTACAAGCTGTGCCTTATTCCTCACCACAAGTCCATTTTCATCTTGCTTGTTGCGGTAGATCCACTTTGTGCCAATAATGTTGTGCTTGCGAGGATTTGGACGTTTGACCAGTTCCCATATGTTGTTGAGCTCAAACTGATGTAATTCTTCTTGCATAGCTTGAATCCACTCAGGCTCCAGAAATGCGTCATCTACCTTAGTGGGCTCTGTGATAGAGACAAAAGCAAAGTGCCCACAAAAGTTAGATAAATGTGAAGATTTTGAGCATGTGAGAGGACCTGGTGCTTCTATGTCATCGATGATCTTCTCGATTTGCACTTCGTTTGCAATGCGAGGATGAGTGGGTTGTCTTCGAGGAATTTGATCCGCATTCTCTTCACGAGCATTTTCCTCGGCACCATTTTCTTCAGGTGCGCTAGCTCGACGTTCATCACGTTCTAGAATGAATTCTTCAGCAGATTCTTCGGTGGGAATGACATCCTCAGTAGCCTTGAACTTGATAGATTCCTCAGGTGCTGGTTCATCTAACACAGAAGGTAGGTGCTCTCTTTGCGAGCCATTAGTCTCATCGAACCGCACATCTATAGTTTCAACAACTTTGTGAAGAACACTGTTGAAGACTCTGTAGGTGTGCGAGTCCTTTCCGTAACCAAGCATAAAACCTTCACGTGCTTTCGGTGAGAATTTGGAAGTGTGATGAGGATCTCTAATCCAACATTTACCACCAAAGACTTTGAAATAACTCACATTTGGCTTTTTGTCAGTGAGGAGTTCATAAGCAGTTTTCTTGAAGAATTTGTGAAGATATACCATGTTGATGACGTGGCCCGCAGTATCAATTGCCTCAATCCTGAAGCGACGAGGCTTCTTGTATTCATCAAGCATAGTGCGAGCCATTTCAGCAAGGGTCCTGTTCTTGCGCTCCACGACGCCATTTTGCTGAGGAGTATAAGGAGCAGATAACTCATGAGTAATACCAAGTTCGTCAAGATAGCCATCAAGACCGGAATTCTTGAACTCGGTCCCATTGTCACTTCTGATGTGCTTTATCTTCACTTCATGTTTGTAAGTGACAATGTTCACCCATGTGTAACGAGAATAATCATCAACAATAACAAAACCATATTGAGATGCATCATTTAGAATTGCAGAATAATGATTGGGACCAAAAAGATCCATGTGAAGCAATTCAAATGGTCGAGTGGTAGTCATGATAGTCTTTGCTGGATGCTTGGCCTTGGTCATCTTTCCTGCTTCACAGGCTCCGCATAAGTGATCTTGAGGAATTTGACATTCTCAATGCCAATGACATGCTTCTTCTTTGCAAGCGTGTGCAAATTCCTCATGCCAGCATGACCAAGTCGTCGATGCCATAGCCAGCCTTCTGAGGCTTTAGCAAGTAAGCATACGGCTGGTTGTGGTCCTATAGAGAAATCAACGATATACAAGTCTCCTCTCCTAAAGCCTTCGAAGACTTTGGAATGGTCAGATTCCATGATCACAACACAACGATATCTTCCGAAGACAATAACCATATCTAGATCACAAAGCATTGAGACAGACATGAGGTTGTATCCTAAGGATTTGACAAGCATGCCTTTGTCCATGTGTCTATCCTTTGAGATCGCAACCTTACCTGGACCCAATCCCTGACTTTTTCCTTTGTCAGCGAAGATGATATGCTTCAGATGCGACGGTGATAAGGGAGCATCCATCAATAGAATCTTGTCACTAGTCATGTGATTCATACATCCACTATCGAGGACCCACTCATTGGCTTTGGGTTGATCATCCTGCAGATGAATTAGTCCAACTTACAAACTCATATACTTCATCAGTGGAGAATATGACATCAATATCATCAGATCAATTTCATCAAGCAATAGCACAGATAATCAGTATTGAGGACGTGAGAAATGAAAATTCATTTCTTCATGATTAGCCTGCATCCTGTCAGCCACTGTTCAGGTCTCCAGCAAATTCTTCAGACGTTTTGAGCACGTCTAGAGAGCTGACCCTGCATAAGAGATTAGTTCTTTTTCTTCACCACCCACATCTGCAGGGGTGGCAAAGAATTCATCACTCTTCGAGCACCATATGAGAAAGGTGGCATAGAAGCCAGTCCGCTTTGTTTCACATGAGAGGGGTTAGGGTAAGCATAATAATAAGCAGAGAAATTCTTCGAGGACTTATGAACATAATGATTTGAAGAATAATGCTCATATTCATAGCCCTTAGCTCTACCATGCGAAACAAAGGGGTTAGAACAATGATGATCATGTGAGGATTTTGATCCATATGAAGAATTTGGTCCCTATGAAGAATTTGATATGGAGTTCCTATTCTTGACAGGTGGTGTCATGAGGACATTCACCTGAAGACTTTCAAGGCAACTTTTGGGAACCCAAATTTTCTTCAAAGGGGAACCATTCTTGCAGTTAGTGCCAACATATCTAGCAAATACTTCACCATTCTGATTTTTGAATAGTTTATAGTTGGAGTCAAATGACTCATCAGAAGAATGAGGCGATTCACATGTAAAGCCATATAAATTGGATGGATCAACTGGAGGTCCCTTTGCAGCAACCCATGAGGTTTTGGGGTACTGCTCAGGTTTCCAATATGTTCCATCAACATTGAGTTTCCTCTCAAAGGCAATACCCTCTTTCCTAGGGTTCCTGTTGAGGATCTGCTTTTTAAGCACATCACAAAGAGTCTGATGCCCTTTGAGGCTTTTGTACATGCATGTCGTGTACAATTCCTTCGGCCCTGCATCATCAGTGATACTAGCAATGTCCTCAGATGAGGAAATAGTGATAGCAGAGACAGGTGAAGAATTTTTAGCATTAGAAGCATTTGAAAATTCAACTGAAGAATTAGCAGATTCACGTTCAATCCACTTCAGGCATGGAGGAACAAATTCTTCCTGAGTAGCACCTATTTGTTGAGCAAGTAATGAATCACGCTCCTTCTGAAGATCTTCATAACTCACTCTTAGCTGCTCAAGATCTTGCTTTCTTTCAAGAAATTCATAAGAAAGCTTCTCATGATCAGATAAGAGAGTGTTATAATGACCTTGAAGGTTGTCAAACTTGGAATGAAGTCTCTGAAGACTTTCGGCCAAAGCTTTTGACTGATCCATTTCTTCACCCAACATATCATCGCTCTTATTTAGCATGTATTGAACTTTTTCAAGAGCTCTTTGTTTTTTAGTGGCAAGGGAAGCAAGTTTGACATAGCTTGGTCCAAATTCATCACCAGATTCATCATCACTGGACTCGGATAGGTAGCATTCAGTTACCTTAGCACTGTTTGCCATAAGGCAGGGTGTACAAGATGATGATTCTGGTTCGAATGTCATCGCATTAAGAGATTCCTTGTAATCCTCAAACCAAGGATCATGACGGGTTCAATGACCTTCATAGACCTCAGAGAGACGGTCCCAGATTAGCTTCGCATGATTGAGATGCATGACGTTCCTGAATTGATTTCGGGACACACTAGAGCAGATGACATCCTTTGCTGTGAGGTTAAGTAGAGTGTACTTGCGAATGTCATCAGCCTCCGCCATCTTGCATAGATCGGTAAGACCAATCTCAGTGACGGTCCACAGTTCGCTGTCCATAGCCATGAGTCGCTTTTTCATCATGGCCTTCCACTGAGGATACTCATGACCGTCAAAGATGGGACATGATACATTCCTCAATCTTGCAGTCGAAATCACTAAAACTCCAGGTGGTTAAACCAAAATCACACAGAACAAGGGAGTACCTTGCTCTGATACCAATTGAAAGTGTGTTATATCATAGGGGGGGTGAATAGGCGATTTTTATGAATTCTTCACTGAGGAATTTGCTGGTGAGGAAATTCCTAAATGAAGAACTACTTGCAGTGGAATAAGTACTCAAAAGTAAGCATAGAAGAACACACGCATAGTCATCATGATGAAATGAAGACAAGCACAGAGTATAGAAAGCGTAAGCACAGGATAACACAAGATGAAGATGGACAGACTGAAGAAATTGAACTGAGGAAATTTGAGAAAGTCTTCAGTCAAAGTCTTCAAACAGATATGAACAAGCACACAACAACAGAAATGAGGAAATGAAAGAGTTGAGGAAATAGAACCAGTAAGCTCGGTGAAGACAATGATTTTGTAGACCAGTTCCAACTGATGTCTCAGTTGTACATTTGGTTGGAGCGGCTGAGTATTTAAACTCGAGGACACACAATCCTGAACACACAGTCCTCACCGTATTCTCCTTTAGCTAAAGTCACGCAGACCTTGCCCAATCACTCGTGGTAAGTTTTCAAGTGACTTCCGGACCTTCACAAACTTGGTCACTCGACGATCCACAATTCCTCTTGGATGCTCTAGACCTTGACGCCTAACCGTCTGGAAGAAGCATAGTCTTCAAAGGTAACAAGCGTCGGATCCACGCAGGAACAATCTCTTCAGTGATGCTCAATCACTTTGGGGTTTTGAAGGTTTGGGTTTGGGTTTTCCTCACTTGATGATTTTCGCTCAAAGTCCTCGGAGGATGGGATGCTCTCAAATGACAATTGTCAGTTTCTCTTGGAGCAGCCAACCAGCTAGTGGTTGTAGGGGGCGGCTATTTATAGCCTAGGGAGCAGCCCGACATGATAAGACATAAATGCCCTTGTCTGATATGACCATTAGGTGGGTAGATATTTTGGGACAGCTGGCACGTAGCACAGCAACGGTCAGAATTTTGAGTCTCAAATTTCTCAGGGCTATTATGTTCCTCACTGTGTAGGCAATCCGCACTGGCGAATTCCTAACTCCTTATTCAGAACAAATTCCTCAGAGACCAGAAGAACTTCGTCTCTGTCACTGAAGAATATGACTGAGCTATATGAGATTTCCAATGGCTTCACTCGAGGGGATTGGTAGGTGTAGGATTTTGAGTTGAGCATCACTTGGAATTTTTTCCTTCGTATTTCCTTGACCCCCTTTAACAGTACGGTGTTTCCTATGACTCAAGAAAGAGAAAATGAATCTATAAAAACAAGAGTCTTCACGCTTCATGTTCCTCGAATGGTTACCAAGTCTTCAATGTCACACCAATTTCTTCACTTTCAAAGTCTTCAAAAAGTCTTCAGAAATCCAAAGTCTTCAGTCGAAGAACTTCATTTTTAGGGGTCGACTTTCTCTATAAATAACAAACTCCTCATAGACTTATAGACCTGTGTACACTCACAAACACATCAGTCCCTTAACCTATAAGTCTTCAATACACCAAAATCATTAAGGGGCACTAGATGCACTTACATAAGTCCAAATGAAATGATTCAAAAACTCCAAATTCAAAACCAACTCAACTGAGTAGTAGTAGTAGTAGTAGTAGTAGTAGTAGTAGTAGTAGTAGTAGTGGTGGTAGCAGTAGTAGCAGTAGTAGCAGTAGTAGCAGTAGTAGTAGCAGTAGTAGTAGCAGTAGTAGTAGGAGTAGTAGTAGTAGCAGCAGTAGCAGTAGTAGTAGTAGTAGTAGCAGTAGTAGTAGTAGTAGCAGTAGTAGTAGCAGTAGTAGTAGGA
>NC_041385.1:694520397-694544359 GCF_002162155.2 Triticum dicoccoides | reverse complement strand
CAGTAGCAGCAGTAGCAGCAGTAGCAGCAGTAGCAGCAGTAGCAGCAGTAGCAGTAGTAGCAGCAGTAGCAGCAGTAGCAGTAGTAGCAGTAGCAGCAGTAGTAGCAGCAGCAGTAGCAGCAGTAGCAGCAGTAGCAGCAGTAGCAGCAGTAGCAGCAGTAGGAGCAGCAGCAGCAGCAGCAGTAGTAGTAGTAGTAGTAGTAGTAGTAGTAGTAGTAGTAGTAGTAGTAGTAGTAGTAGTAGTAGTGGTGGTGGCCACAGGCCCCAGGACCTACCAGGAAGCAATGACATTCTTGCTAAAGGAAAAACCCTGGAAGAAGATACGACTTTATCAATAGACTATTTTATAGGATTACGCCAAAACCTGAGAGTTGTGAAGAAACGATAGATGTTGGTTTGGCTTGGAGAATCAATAGATTTATACAAACTTGGTTCGCTGACAAGAGAAATTCTGCAATGCTTGTGAGGATGACCGAGTGTTAGAATACGAGATTCGCTAAACCATATACAAGGTAATGATTTGGGTGCGGGATGGATTGATCACCATACCGACTTACTCTTATTATTCGTCTTGCTATGTGGGATGGTAAATCTGAGTGACTTATCTATAGTAAAGAGACGACGATCAAAACCTTGTTTAAACCTTAGAATGGTATGCCAATTTTTCCCTTGTACAAGGCAGTTGTTGCCAATCATAGGACCTAAGGTGAGGTTCAACCCAGACCCGTTTTCTGCAGGAGAAACCCTAAATGGTTGACCACCATGAGATATCGATAGTTGTTTAGTATTTGGCGCCAGACCCGTCAGCTAAGAAGACCCAGTCATGAAATAATCTTACCAAGATGAAATTGACACAGGAATTGAGGGAAAAGGTTATGCCACCACCAGAAGAGCCCAGAAAAGGAATTATCCTGAAGATCTAAGAAGATTGACACTGACAACAATAAGGATGGAGCATATGAGTTTTGATGGAACTGCAACGATGTTTCTAAGGGTGGTAGCACCCCAGACCCCCTGTGACGATCGATGGATTTTTGAGAAGACCCCGACCCTAACCTATTTCTTTCTAGCCTCTCCGAATCTCGAGGACGAGATTCATTTTGAGGGTGGTAGGTTTGTAAATCCCAAAATACTAAATTTTGGAATGTTATAATAAATAGATAGATTGATTGTTTGTTTGATTGTTGTGTGATTGATTGAGTGAAATTGGAAACTTTTTGAAAGTTAAATGAGAGGGAATAATATGACTTTCCCAAAACTTTCACTTTGCTTTCTGATCTCCATGAATTCAAATTCTTTTCAAATACAAAACCCTAGAGATAAGATGACACGACTTCTTCCATTTAAAAATGAAAAGGGTTTTGAAAAGATTTGAATTTCATTAGGAAATATTTTTAAATTCAAAAACTTTTTGCAACTCCATGATTTTCATGAGAGAATATGAAATGACTTCTTCAAATCATATGAAATATGAGTTGGGAGTTTCGAAGAAATCGAATTTAAAGTCCCTTTGAAAATTATTTTCAATTTGGGCTTATTTGGGTTTTAATCAAATTATTTTTCTCCAAAATTAAAATATATGGAAATTAGGGTAAAATGATTCCCTACAGTAGAAAAATGGAGAGAAATAAATTTGAAATCATTTTGGTATTTAAAAAATGATTTTTATTGGGTTTTATTGTAGTGGTAGTAGCACTGTTAGAATTATTTTAATTTGTGTAGATTTTATTTGATGTTATAAAAATGTTCAGGTTGTAGGATTTCTTTTTCTGAAAATTTAGGTATAAAATATGCCTAGGTTCTATTTTTTATTCTGCTTTTATTTTATTTTCGTTGTTTTTTTAAAACTTCTTCTCCGTTGCCGACTAGGTCGGCCTAGCGCCTGAGCCAGGCCGCGGCCCAACGGCCCAACATCACATGTCCCCGACCTCCAGCCGGACTCCGCCGCGCGCACGCCACCACCGCCGCCATGACCGACCTGGTCACCTCCGCGCCGCCTTGCCACCTCCCCCACGCCACCGCGCCACCCCTCCGCCTTTAAAAAGGCGAGGCCGCCTCCCCTCTTTCAACTCCTCCTCTCCTGGCGCATCTCGCCGGAGCCGTGATACGTCTCCAACGTATTTACTTTTCCAAACACTTTTTCCCTTGTTTTGCACTCTAACTTGCATGATTTGAATGAAACTAACCCGGACTAACGTTGTTTTCAACAGAACTGCCATGATGTTATTTATTGTGCAGAGAAGTTCTCAGAATGACCTGAAAATCCATGGAGATAACTTTTGGAAAATATAAAAAAAACTGACAAAAGATGAAGACCAGGGGGCCCACACCCTGTCTACAAGGGTGGGGGGCGCGCCCTCCCCCCTGGGCATGCCCCCCCTATCTCGTGGGCCCCTTGGAGCTCCGCCGACCTCAACTCCAACTCTATATATTCCGCTTCGCAGAGAAAAAAATCAGAGAGAAAGTTTCATCGCGTTTTACAATACGGAGCCGCCGCCAAGCCCTAATCTCTATCTGGAGGGCTGATCTGGAGTCCGTTCGGGGCTCCGGAGAGGGGGATTCGTCGTCGTCGTCATCATCAACCATCCTCCATCACCAATTTCATGATGCTCACCACCGTGCGTGAGTAATTCCATCATAGGCTTGCTGGACGGTGATGTGTTGGATGAGATCTACCATGTAATCAAGTTAGTTTTGTTAGGGTTTGATCCCAAGTATCCACTATGTTCTGAGATTGATGTTGCTATGACTTTGCTATGCTTAATGCTTGTCACTAGGGCCCAAGTGCCATGATTTCAGATCTGAACCTATTATGTTGTCATGAATATATGTGAGTTTTTGATCCTATCTTGCAAGTCTATAGTCACCTATTATGTGTTATGATCCAACAACCCCGAAGTGACAATAATTGGGATACTTCTCGGTGATGACCGTAGTTTGAGGAGTTCATGTATTCACTATGTGTTAATGCTTTGGCTCGGTACTCTATTAAAAGGATGCCTTAATAGCCCTTAGTTTCCACTAGGACCCTGCTGTCACGGGAGGGTAGGACAAAAGATGCCATGCAAGTTCTTTTCCATAAGCACGTATGACTATATTCAGAATACATGCCTACATTACATTGATGAATTGGAGCTAGTTCTGTGTCACCCTATGCTATAGTTATTACATGAGGAATCACATCCGACATAATTATCTATCACTGATCCAATGCCTATGAGCTTTTCACATATTGTGCTTCACTTATTTACTTTTTCGTTGCTACTGTTACAATTACTACAAAACTATTATCTTTACTTTTGCCACTGTTACCATTACTATCATACCACTTTGCTACTAAATACCTTGTTGCAGATACTAAGTTATCCAGGTGTGGTTGAATTGACAACTCAACTTCTAAAACTCAAGAATATTCTTTGTCTCCCCTTGTGTCGATCAATAAATTTGGGTTGAATACTCTACCCTCGAAAGTTGTTGCGATCCCCTACACTTGTGGGTTATCAAGACTAATTTCTGGCGCTGTTGCCGGGGACCATAGCTCTATTCTTTGAGTCACTTGGGATTTATATCTGTTGATCACTATGATCAACTTGAAAGACGAAAGAACCACGATTTTTCCCTCAACTATGAGGGGAGGTAAGGAATTGCCATCTAGCTCTGCACTAGATTCTCCTTCTGTTATGAGTAAGTCTGCGACACCTAAACCGACTACTGCTATGAATTCTGATATGTCGCATGTTATTGATGATGCCACTTCTGCTATGCATGATACTTATGATGAAACTACTTCTATGCGTGATACTACTGTGCCATTATGTGAATTTCTTGATGAACAACTTGCTAGGGTTAGAGAGAATGAAATTATTGAAGATGCTATTACTGATGATAGTGATGATGAAGGTTCTCCCCCTAATTATGAATTGCCTGTTGTTCTTGAGGGTTATGTTATGGATGAAGAAACTGCTAGAGATTTTCCTGCTTGCAATGATAGATCAGATCTTAAGAAATTATTAGCTAAGCTGAAACAAAAGACTCTAAATGCTAGAATGAAACATGACCCTGCTTTTGCCACTTCACCTATCTTTGTTACTGATAAGGATTATGAATTCTCTGTTGATCCTGAAATAATTACTTTGGTTGAATCTGATCCTTTTTATGGCCTTGAATCTGAAACTGTTGTGGCACATCTTACCAAGTTAAATGATATAGCCACCCTGTTTACTAATGATGAGAAGTCTCGCCATTATTTTATCCTTAAGATATTTCCGTTCTCATTAAAGGGTGATGCTAAGACTTGGTTTAATTCTCTTGATCCTGGTTGTGTGCGTAGTCCCCAGGATATGATTTATTACTTCTCTGCTAAATATTTTCCTGCTCATAAGAAACAAGATGCCTTGTGGGAAATATATAACTTTGTGCAAATCAAAGAAGAGAGTCTCCCACAAGCTTGGGGGAGGCTTCTCAGATTACTTAATACTTTGCCTGATCATCCTCTTAAGAAAAATGAAATACTTGATATCTTTTATAATGGACTAACCGATGTTTCCAAGGACTACTTGGATAGTTGTGCTGGTTGTGTTTTCAAGGAAAGAAGAGTCGACCAAGATGAATTACTATTGAATAATAGGTTGACTAATGAAAATAATTAGACTCTTCCTGAGCCAATTCCTAACGCAATTCCCGAACCAATTGAGCCAACTCCCGAGCCTATTCCTAAACCCACTCCTAAGAAGAGGGGTGTTCTATTTCTCAGTCCTGAAGATATGCAAGCGGCAAAGAAATCAATGAAAGAAAAAGGTATTAAAGCTAAAGATGTTCAGAATTTACCTCCTATTGAAGAAATACATGGTTTTAATCTACCGCCTGTTGAAGAAACACATTGTCTTGATAACCCGACACAGGTAGTAAAGGTAAATTCTCTCTATAGATATGATAAAGTTGAAATTCCCTCTACTAAATTTCAGAGCCCATGCTTAGATGAATTTGATGACTTTATGGCTAGACAAGAAAGTTTTAATGCTTATGTTGGTAGAGAATTAAAGAATAATTCTTTCGAGATAGGACGCTTGAGTGATTATATGTCTAGAGTTAATGGTGAACTTAAACTCATTAGCAAATACGTTTCTATGGTTACCACTCAAGCTGAGCAAGTACTTAAAGCTCAAAGTGATTTGCTCGATGAATTAAATAATAAACATGGTTTTGCTGTTAGAGTGGCTACATAGAACTGGTAGAATGACTCGGGAACCTTTGTATCCTGAAGGCCACCCTAAGAGAATCGAGCAGGATTCTCAGAGAAATAATTTAGTGGTACCTAGTTCTTCCAAAAAGAAGAAAAATGATAGGACTTTGCATGCTTCTAATGAACCTGTTGTAGACACACCTGAGGATCCCAATGATATTTCTATTTGTGATGCTGAAGCACAATCAGGTGATGAACATGAACCTAGTGATAATGTTCATGTTAATGCTCAACCTAGCAATACCAATGATGTAGAGGTTGAACCTGTTGTTGATCTTGATAACCCGAATCAAAGAATCAACGTTATGATAAGAGAGATTTTGTTGCTAGGAAGCACGGTAGGGAAAGAGAACCACGGGTTCAGAAACCCATGCCCTTTCCTCCTAAACCATCCAAGACAAAGGATGATGAGGATTTTGAGCGCTTTGCTGAAATGATTAGACCTATCTTCTTACGTATGCGCTTAACTGATATGCTAAAATTAAATCCTTATGCTAAATACATGAATGATATCATTACAAATAAAAGAAAGATACCGGAAGCTGAAATTTCCACCATGATTTGCTAATTAAACTTTTAAGGGTGGAATACCAAAGATACTTGGAGATCCAGGGGTACCAATCATACCATGCTCCATTAAAAGAAACTATGTTAAAACTGCTTTATGTGATCTTGGAGCCGGTGTTAGTGTTATGCCTCTCTCTTTATATCGTAGACTTGAATTGAATAAGTTGACACCTACTAAAATATCTTTGCAAATGGCTGATAAATTAACTACCATAACTGTCGGTATTTGCGAGGATGTGCCTGCTGTGGTTGCAAATGTCACTATCTTAACGGACTTTGTTATTCTTGATATTCCCGAAGTCGATAGTATGTCGATTATCCTTGGTAGACCCTTTTTGAATACTGCAGGGGCTGTTATTGATTGCAACAAAGGCAATGTCACTTTTCATGTTAATGGTAATGAGCATACGGTACACTTTCCGAGGAAACAATCTCAAGTTCATAGCATCAATTCTATTGGAAAAGTTCCAACTATTATTATTGGAGGTTTTGTATTTCCTCTTCCTACTGCCAAGAAAAAGTATGATATTCTTATTATTAGGGATGTTTATATCCCCATTGAGGTAACCTAGTGTTATTCGAAATTTCCTGGTTCCGTGTTATTCGGAATGAGTTTGTTAACAAGACTTGATCAACCTTGTTAGTGGATTCATTTTGATGATCATGAGATGGATGAAACTAGAAGGCACAACTTTCTGTACTCTCTTTTTACTTTCTGTTATTTAGAATAAATAAAGCAAAAATATTATTATCTGTTTGCTTTCTGAATTATCCCTGCAATAAAAAATATCCCGAAAATAAAAGTGCTCCAAATGCCCTGCAAATTTAGTATGATTTTTTATGGATTATTTGAGGATTTTAGGCACTAAAAACACTGTAGGAGGGGCAAGCACCTGGCCACGAGGGTGGAGGGCGCGCCCACACCCCCTGGGCGCGCCCCCTGTCTCTTGGGCCCACAATGGGCCCCCTCCAATTATTCCTGCACCCACACACTCCATCTTCTTCCCAAAAAAATCCTCATCCAGCTCAAGCACGAGTTCTAGCTTGTTTTGCTGTGATTTTCGATCTCCTTGCTCAAAGCTCCATTCACAAAACTGCTTTGGGAGATTGTGGCTTGGTATGTGACTCATGACCGGAGGATTACCCAAGGAGTTAGCAAAGGATCTTCACGAGCTATGTTTGGAAATAGTCCTGAGAGGTTATATAGCAGCATTGGAAATTCAGTCCACTTTGATGGGTAAGATCAGAGAAGCCTAGAAGACTGACAAGGAGATTGCCGAGATAAAGGAAATGATGAGTAAAGGAAAGGCTAAAGGATTTCGTGAGGATGAGCATGACACTTGATGGTTTGAGGATTGTGTATATGTGCCTAATGACCCCGAGATCAGGAAGTTGATTCCGCAGGAGGCCCATGATTCGCAGTATTCAATTCATCGAGGAAACACTAAGATGTATCTAGATTTGAAGGAAAGTTTCTGGTGGATGGGAATGAAGATTGTGGAGTATGTAGCAGTATGTGATGTATGTCAAAGAGATAAGGCAAAGCATCAGAAGCCAACTGGATTGCTCCAGCCATTGCCGATACCCGAATGGAAGTGGGATAAGCTTGGCATGGATTTTATCACTGGATTGCACAGGACTCGTTCAGGCTATGACTCTATCTAGGTTGTAGTCGATCGTTTAACGAAAGTAGCTCATTTCATCCTGGTAAAGACCACCTATACCAGTGCTAAGTTGGCAAATATATACATGACCAGGATGTATGTCTGCATGGAGTTCCGAGGACCATTGTATCGGATAGAGGAACCCCGTTTACCTCAAAGTTCTAGAATCAGTTGCATGAGACTTTGGGTACTAGGCTAGAGTTCAGTACAGCCTTTCATCCACAGACAGATGGACAGACCGAGAGAGTCAATCAGATTCTGGAGGACATGTTGAGAGCTTGTGCGTAGATTATGGATCTAGTTGGGACGACAATTTGCCGTATGCAGAGTTCTCTCATAACAATAGTTATCAACCCAGTTTGAGGATGGCCCCTTTTGAAGCTTTGTACGGAAGGAGGTGGAGGACACCGTTATTGTGGGATGAAGTTGGAGATCGACAGTTGTTCAGACCAGATTTAATCAAAGATTCTGAAGAGAAGGTTAAGTTGATTCGTGACAGACTCAAGGTAGCCCAGTCCAGGCAGAAGAGTTATGCAGATTCTAAATGCAAGGAGACATTTTACGAAGTCGGAGACAAAGTATACCTTCGTGTGTCCCCGCTTCGAGGAGTTAAGCATTTAGGAGTTGAGGGAAAGCTAGCACAACGTTTTCTGGGACCATACCGAGTTCTGGAACGTATGGGAGAAGTTGCATACAAGCTGGAATTGCAAGAAGGATTGTCAGGAGTTCATGATGTGTTTCACGTTTCCTAGTTGAAGAAGTGCCACGCGGAGATGGCCGATATTCCTCTGAGAGATACAGTGCCACTGGAAGCAATTAAGTTAGACAGTGATTTGACTTATGAGGAGAAGCCAGTCAAGATTCTCGAGTTTTCTAGCAGAGTTACTCGCAGCAAGGTTATCAAGTTTTGCAAAGTTCAGTGGAGCCACCATACCGAGGAGGAAGCCACCTGGGAGCGAGAGGAAGACCTTCATAGAGATCACCCAAACCTTTCTGCTGACCAACCCGAATCTCGAGGGCGAGATTCATCTTAAGGGGGGTAGGTTTGTAACATCCCAATTTTCAATTTGGATTTTATACATAGATCATCATATGCATATCATATTTATTTTTGCATTTTGGTTGAGATCCTAGAAATCTTAAGCAACTCAAGGACCCACTGAGAGAGTTGGAGATTTCACAAAATTCATATTTGAATTCTTTTCAAATTTGAAGAAAGGATCAATTTGATTTTATTATTTTTCTCTCCAATTATTTCCAATATTAAAAAATAAATGAGCGAAGATAATATGACTTCTTCAAATTCAGAGAAATATTGGAGAAATAATTTAAAATCAAACTATTATTTTTATGGTATTTTAATTGAATTAGAAAAAAAGTGCATTTTTCAAAATTGCAGTTTAGCCCAAAACAACGTTCACCTTGTCCTAAATTTTATTAGAAGACCGCCAAAATTTCTGTCGGAATTTTTGAACTCCGTTTGATATTTCTTTTTATTTATTTACTCCGTCTGTTTAAAAAATCGCGAACCGCCTTTGGGCCGTGCCCGAGCCGGACACGTCCCGCCCGCCCCCCTTTATAAGGCGAGGCCCGAGGCCGCCCCAGCCCAAGCTGCCCTGCCGCCGAAACCCTAGCGGCGGCGCCGCCGCTAGCGCCGCCGCCGCTGCCGGTTTTTCCGGATTGTTTTTCGCCGGTTTATTTTGGTAAACCCTAGATCTATTTTTTTAGATCGGTTCGGTTTCCTCGGTTTTCTTCTGTTTAGGTTAATTTGCGAACATTCGTTAGCTTGTTTTAACAAACGAATTCGTTATGTTGTCTCTGTTAGAGGACGTTCGTCTGATAGATTTTTCTTTTTCTGTTTTATTTTTGTCCGGGACCTATCTGCGATTATTTTTATCGCAGATCAGCCTCTAATCTTCAAACCCTCGCAACTTTTTAACCGTTCGTCCGAATCCAGTGAAACCAATGCCAAAATCTTCATCTCTAAGCCCTCTTTCCAGTTAATCAACTTAAAATGATTTTGGTACTATAAATTTGACTTTAGTCTAGATTAGTAAATGATCTTATTTCGTTTGTATTTTGAGTTTTGTTGCTCCGTTCCAGTTGAATCTTTTTGCAAACCGTAGCTAATCACATGTGCCTACTGTTAAGATCTAATTCACATGCTAATACTTCTGTTAGGTTTTGACTCTTGTTAGTTTAAGCCGTTTGCATGTTTCGTGTTTGGTTTTGGATCTTCTCTTGAGTTTTCTCGTGTTTCGTTTGAGTGATTGCTTATGTATGCTATTGTTTGTCTACGCTAGATTACCCGGAGTGCGAAGCTTGTTACTATGAATCTCTAGAGTTTACAGATCGTCGGCAAGGCAAGTTACACTTTGATCATACTCTTTTATACCCAGTTTTTTACTATGCATTAGTTCTGCCCTACAAATACTTGCATTGGTAGGATTGGGAACATGTGGTTTTGGTTGTAGTGTTTGAGGTAGGAACCTAATACCTTTTGATCACCCCGGGAATATACGTTATGCTTATTATTGCTTAGCCATGCTCGTAGCTGGGGATTGGATCGTGATTCACACATGGAAGTTTGAGAGTTAATTTAATTGGATAACATTAAGGTGGCAACTTTAATATACATCTGGGTGGATTGGTTGAGGCACCTGTAGTACCCAGTGTTGTCTGTTTTGGAAATCCCGGAGTACCCGTGTGATTATCCTATGGAATGCCACCCAGGCTCAAAGGGATCATAAGATACTTCATGCTAGAAACTTCTGTGTGCAGCCAGAAGCCATTATGGGCTCTGGCATAGTTGAGTAAGTTGTGTGAGCTCTTGAAGAGGTAGACTAGCAGATGTAGTGTGTTGTAGGAGGTATTGTCTACCCGGAGTGGAGATAATGCTTCAGAAAGGCTATGTCTCGATCATCCGATCATCACTACAAAAAAATACACTTCCGTGATGATACGTGTTTGTCACAGTAGGTCGCGTTTTTTGTCATGCATGTACATCCATGACGATTTTATGACAGAATCAAGATAGTCATACATGTGCTATCGTAGAAGTGTTCCATGACATTACCAAAATTACCATCACGGAAGTGTCCACTTCCATGACGATAAATCGCATGTCACGAAAGTGCTTTCGTCAAGGGTGACCGACATGTGGCATCCACCGTAACGGAACACAGTTAAGCTATCGGGTCAGGTTTTGGATCCGATAACCCGTTAACAGCCCCGACCAATGGGGATTTTCCACGTGTAAAATCATCATTGGCTGGAGGAAACATGTGTCGGCTCATCGTTGGGACAGATTGTCATCCACTCAATGGATAGAAGGCGCCTATGATACGTCGACATGTGGCACGGCCCATCAAGTTTAAATGGGCCGGCCCAACTAAAGGCCCACAAGATTTTGCGGACCATAATGGGCCAGCCCAGCTAAAGGCCCACGAGATTTTGCGGACCATAATGGGATGGCCCAGCTAAAGGCCCATAAGATTTCGCGGGCCATAATGGGCCGGCCCAGGTAAAGGCCCACAAGATTTTTGTGTGTCATAATGGGCCGGCCTAGGTAAAGGCCCACAAAATTCTTGCGGATCATAGTGAGCCGGCCCAGCTAAAGGCCCACGAGATTTCGCCGACACTAATGGGCCGGCCCAGCTGTACGCCCACAAGATTTTGAGGACCCTAGTAGGCCGGCCCATTAACTGGCTGCCATGTTTTGGGCCAAATGCCGGCCCATATTTGATCCGATCCATTAATGGTCTGCCACGTTCCGGGCCTAATAATGGCCCATATGAGATCCGGCCCGTTAAAAGCCTCCCACGTTCTGGGCCAAATCATGGCCCAGATCATGTCCGGCCCTTTAAGAGGCTTTGGCCTCAATTATGGCCCATATCAGATTCGGCCCGTTAACTAGACGCTATGCTTTTGGGCCCACTTGCTAAAGACCCATTTTGTAATTCGGCCTGATATTAGTTTCGGCATGTTAAGGGCCCATTTAACATTTTGGCCCTATATTAATTTCGGCATGTTAAAAGCCCCTCATATAGTTGGGCCTAACTACGGCCCGGTTTGCATCCGGCCTGCTCGCAGCCCATATCTGATTCGGACAAACAATGACCGAGACAATTTTGTCTTGTTAAAAGCCCGTGATTTGACTCGCACAATCATGGGTCGGGGTCCATTTCGGGATGCTACCAGCTAGTGAGTTGTTCGGCACGTTTCAGGCCCAACCTACTTCTCAGCCTCCTAAAAGCCCATTGAGTTTTCTTGCGAAAAGAGGCCGGGGGTTACTCGGCCTATGAAAGGCCCGAATCTACTAGTGGGCCAGTTTGACAGGGCCCATGATGCGGATCATACATCCTGATTGCATGATGGCCCGATTATGTACCGTAATTTTACGGTTTGGCCGGTTTACTACGAAGACATGATATATATACAGTAAAATAACTACAGCATCGTGAATAAGAAAAAACCTAGACTGTACAATAAAGAAATTACGGCATATTACATCCACTGGGCATCAAAGTTCGCCACTATGATAATAAAGCACAAGCAGACATCAGATAACATACACTGGGCATCAAAGGTCGCCACCAGTGCAAATAAACACGCCGACAAAATAATATACAAAACCGACAGCACTTCAATAGAGTTAAAGAAAGGTTAGCCCTGCTGGCGAGCTGCAGCGCAAGCACCTGAGCAAGATGATGAGACTGCGCTTGTTCAATACTTATATCTTCCCCACTCTGAAAGATAAACAAGCAGACAGATGACAGGTTTTGCACATAAAAGTATCAGTGCTGACAATTCATCACATTTCTTACTGACGAATAAAGTGACACAGTTTAAAATTGCATTAACACAATATGGTATTGTTCAGGTCAAGACATGGTAGGAAATGACATTGTGAAGGAGTTGGCAGCTTCACGACACCACTAGATTACTGATCAAGAACTCATAAGTATCAATGGTTAGTATGCTGTCAATTTATCCCATTTTAGATTGGCAAATAAAGAGACGGTTTAAATAATAGTAGAATGATATGACATTGTTCATAGTTAAGACATTGCAGAATATGACATTGTGCTGTAGTGGGTAGGTTCACCACACCACTGGATTACGGATGAAGAATAGAAGCATACATGCAGTGCAAAAGAAGATCACTTGCTCTGTATAGTTTAATTTACATGGTATGAAGAAGGAACTTGGTTGTACAACCGAAAACTTAAATTGAGAAGTGTCGGTGTCAAAACCGGCGGATCTCGGGTAGGGGGTCCCGAACTGTGCGTCTAGGCGGATGGTAACAGGAGACGAGGGACACGATGTTTTTACCCAGGTTAGGGCCCTCTCGATGGAGGTAAAACCCTACTCATGCTTGATTAATATTGATGATATGGGTAATACAAGAGTTGATCTACCACGAGATCAGAGAGGCTAAACCCTAGAAGCTAGCCTATGGTATGATTGTTGTTCGTCCTATGGACTAAAACTCTCCAGTTTATATAGACATAGGGAGGGCTAGGGTTACACAGAGTCGGTTACAATGGGAGGAGATCTACATATCGTATCGCCAAGCTTGCCTTCCACGCCAAGGAAAGTCCCATCCGGACACGGGACGAAGTCTTCAATCTTGTATCTTCATAGTCCGAGAGTCCGGCCAAAGGTCATAGTCAGGCCATCCGGACACCCCCTAATCCAGGACTCCCTCAGTAGCCCCTGAACCACGCTTCAATGACGACGAGTCCAGCGCGCAAATTGTCTGCGGCATTGTAAGGCGGGTTCCTCCTCCGAATACTTCATAGAAGATGTTTGAACACAAGGATAGTGTCCGGCTCTGCAAAATAAGTTCCACATACCACCGTAGAGAGAATAATATTTACACAAATCAATCTGCTGACGTATTCCATAGTGTGACATCATGCTACGGCCAAGCCTTTATTCGAATCGTTTTACTGTTCCACCTCAGCGTGTTTAGCGAGGCGGTTTCCTTGGTACGTCTTGTCAAAGCAGAGATCTTGTCGCCTTATTCCGGGATTCTCATCAATACGGGCATGGGTAACCCAACCGCGCCATTAACCGCGGCGCTTGGGAGACAAGCGAGTTTTATTAGGCTGGTGGGGGCTCATAGTTTCGGCTGCCCATATAAGGGGATATGGATCCGCCCTTTCCGTCTACGCCTTCTTCCCCCTTTGCTTATCCATTCCTACGCACTCGAGCTCTAGCGCCCAAGTCTGCACTTCCCACATCAACCTTCTCCAATCATGTCCGGAGCAGGAGGTAGATGGATGGCCTCCACCGTCACGGTGGGGCACATCAAAAAGTTGAGGAAGGCCGGATACTTGTCTAACGACATCACGCACCGGCTTCCAGATGAGGGGCAACTCATCCCCACCCCTAGGCCCCATGAGAGGGTGGTGTTCCTTACCCATTTCCTCTATGGACTGGGCTTCCCACTTCACCCATTTGTCCGGGGGCTCATGTTCTACTACAGCATGGATTTCCATGATCTGGCCCCGAACTTCATCCTCAACATCTCGGCGTTTATCGTCGTGTGCGAGGCCTTCCTCCACATCAAGCCTCACTTTGGCCTATGGTTGAAGATCTTCAGCGTCAAGCCGAAGGTCGTGAGCGGCCGGCAAGCGGAGTGCAGAGGCGCCATGGTGGGCAAGATGCCCAACGTCACTTGGCTCGAGGGCTCCTTCGTAGAAACCATCAAAGGGTGGCAATCGGGGTGGTTCTACATCACCGAGCCGCGTGACCCTGAGTGGGCAGCGGCCCCCGAATTCCAATCTGGCATCCCCACCCGGCTCACGTCCTGGAGAGAGACGGGCCTGTTGTTTGGTAATCCGCAAGAAGTGGCCGGACTCCAAACCTACGTCCAAGACCCGGTGAACAAGAAGGTTAAACTTTTCAACGTAATCCAGGCCATGCTCTTCCGCCGGATCCTCCCATGTCAACAACGGGCTTTCAACTTGTGGGAGTTTGACCCGGCTCAGCACCAGACTTTGTCCAGGCTCTTCGACACAAAGCACGAGGACGCCTGGAAGGTGCTATTCAAGAGATCTGAGGTCTCCCCTCCCATCACCGAGGATCGCGGATTCTGTGCCAAGCGCCAAGCCACCAAAGTAAGCTTGTTTTTATCCTTTACAGGATACTCGATTTTCATAGTTTGATTGTATGCAGGATCTAAACTCCCGCTCCTTTAACAGGACTAGAAGAGGATGTCCGAACAGTTTGACTGTCCGGCCCCTTTGCCCGAAGGCCCAGCAGATGCACGCTTGACGAAGCTGCTGTTTCCGGCACCTCACGTGGTGCTGGAGAAGAATGCCAAGAAGAAGGCCACGGGGACTCGAAAGATTTCCCGACGCCAGGTGGTGTCGGATTCATTGCTTGACAACCCCGAAGCGCCCTCTGCCTCCAAAGACGACGAGGAGGAGGAAGAAGCCTCTCCCCCTTCAGCGGGGGGAGGAAAGAAAAGGAAGGCCGCCCCAACTGGAGAGGCCGGAGGGTCCAAGAAGGGGAGGACCCTTCTACCGGACTACGCCTCCGATGCCGAAGACGGCGGAGAGAAATGGCCATCCAGGGTCAAGCCCCTGGCAAAATCGTAAGTATCCGGATACCAGAATAACTTATGGCGCTCCTCTATTGTACAATACCTTCTGACGCCGAATTCAATCATGCAATCCGCCCAAGGCTCAGCTTGGTGATTCGTCGGATGTGAATAACGCTTCACTCCCGACGGCCTCCTCCCCTCGCCCTACGGACGACGCCGAGGTGGGGTCCCAAAAGGGACTAAACCAGGAGGAGGTGGTCCTGGAGGCGCCGCAAGGCGACCTCCCGGACTCCAGGCCCAAAGGGGATGAAGCCCTAGAGGGTTCTAAGTCCGGCCCTGGGCCGGACACCGCTCCGGAACCTTCATTGGTTCCGGAGTCCGGCAGGCGGCCCCTTCGCAAGAAGGGCAAGCCTACGACGCCGGCGGCTTCCGTCCAACCGGAGGCGTCGGAAAATTTGCTGGAGGTGCTTAACGGCGCCTCCATTGACGAGGAGCACCGCACTGTTATGAATGCGGTGATTCAGAAGGTTCAGTCCGCCAAGAGCGGGCTGACAGAAGCCTGTACCAGCCTTCTAACAGGCTTTGAGGTATGTATTTAAAACATATAAAAATGTTACCACATAGACAGTAGCCCCTGATGCTCAGTTTGGTGTTCGGAAGGAAAAGCCGGACTGAGGATCTAAAAAAGATATACGCAGGAGTCTAACACAAATATGTCAATATTGGAATGCAGGCTGCGCTGCTGACCTCAGCCGCACTGACTGCGGAGGTCGACACATTGAAGCAGAGCCTCGAGCGGTCCGAGAACGAGCTCGGCCGTGCCAAGAAGCAGCTCGAGGACCAGGAAGGTATGTAATACCTAATGTAAGTATATAAAAAATACCTGGTTGCAGATAATGACAGGACCAACGTGAATGTTGCAGGGGCCACATCCGAGGTGGCGGCCCTGAAGGAAGCGCTATCCAAGGCCAAAGACAATGCGGCCGTGGAGCGCACTGAGCGAGAAAAGCAAGAGGCGCGGGTGGCAGAGGTGCGGCAAGAGCTTGATGCTCTCGTGAAGAAACATGAGAGTTTAGAGCTTGACTCGAAGACTCAAGAGTCCGAGCTTGCCTCGGCACTTGAAAGCACCAAATCTGCCAAGGCCGAAGCCCAAAAAGCCCTCCAAGAAATTGAGGCGATGAAAAGGATTGCGGCGGGTAAGGCATTCTTTATGCAAAGCAAGCACGTGAAAGTAAAATACCTGTTACTTACCCGCATCCGGAGCTCTCCAGGAGCATTCGCAGATCTGCCCCGCAGTGTATCCAACGCCACCACATTCTACCGGGCCGAGGAAGGAAGCTCGACGGAGAAGGTGTTCTGGTCCCAGTATGCTGAGGCCGAATCCCCGTGCCCTTGAGCGACCAGCTGAAGCAGCTGGTCGAGCTTCATAAGGCAGCCGAATAGGCCATGAAGGGCCTAATAGGCCGGCTGTGGCCTAGGGAGGTCATGCCTTTGAGCTACTTTGGGATGGTGGGACGGCTGGTGGATGCCTGTCCACAGCTTGAAGTCATCAAGCGCTCCATGTGCATCGAGGGCGCCCGTAGGGCTTTTGCCCGTGCTAAAGTGCACTGGGGCAAGCTGGATGCTAAGAAGCTGGTGAAGGATGGGCCAACGGAGGGGAAGGAGCATCGCAGGACCGAGATGTATTATGAGGGCATCCTGAAGGGTGCCCGTTTTGTAGCGAATGAATGTACCGGTGGTGTAATTTTTTAGTAAACTCGCTCGTGTTTATCATGTGCGCTGAAAACTTGTTCATATGCGCTAAGCAACGCTTTTTGAATTTAAAATATTACCTTCTGTGCGGCCGTTTATGAAATCTGAGAGATGCAAGTCATAGGCTTCAACCCACATGCCATGAGTGCTGGGGTGTTCAGGATAAACCTGAGCGCTCTTGTTCCCATTATTGGGTCCATCTAGGGAGGCGCTCAGCACAACGAACAAGGCCGTCGGACTTATAATGCTTTATCACTCTCACTTAGCCATAGAATTCTATAATTTTAAATTTCGGTGAAGCCCCTAGTATTCGGAAGACCGAGTTTGGGGCGCTATCCACTCCTAGGCCGGATAAATCCAGCTCCTCGCTCTAAGCGGCATAAGTCTTTAGGGACTCGAAAAACCTCTCGAACAGCGACCGGTCTCTCGCCCTATCATGACGGTCAGTTTTAGCTTTCTCTACTGAGGTATTAACCCAGCTCAACTGGGGCACAATCGCAGTAGTTCTCCCAGCGCTACCTTAGCCGACATTGCGGAACGTAAGGTACCAAAACATGGGAGCCGGGCAAACCCAACTATTGACCAAAGACATGATTCGGAGCCGATGCATATAATGCTATAAGTTCGGGGTGCCGCACTCATAAGAGTGTTTGGTCTTCTCACACCGTATTCTGGGGAACTTAAGCCCCTGGTGTATTGGCCTTACCAAAGTGTACGGTTGCATAATGTCATGATTGAACATATTTATATAAAGATGAATGAATACAATAACAGACAAGAGCTATGTATTGTTATTTAAAGGGCTGCTATGAAAGCAGAATGATACAAATAGTGCGATAAGCAAGAGATGGGATTATTTGACATTTCCCCCTCCAGGGGCAAGCTGCGAGACTTTAAGTAAGACAGGTATTTAGCTCGTTATAGAGACCACCTGGACATTTGACGTGGCTTGTTGTCTCCATGGCTGTTGCATCGTGTGTTCGGCGAGTGTATTGCCGGACAGGCCTTCCGAATAGTGGAGTCCTGAAACTATATAAAAAAAGAAGAAATGGAATAATTGGGAGCCCCTAGTGCGGTTGAGCCGCATTCTGGGCGTGCCGTGGTTGTGCCCCTCCCCTTATGCCCATGGTATTTCTAGAGCGTAGTTACGTATGTGTGGTACTGCTATCGCGATCTCTCGAGGGCTGGGGTTGGGGCCGCACTGCTATGCTTGCTCGGAACGTGCCAGCCGGTTTTGTTGTAGGTTACTTCGGGCGCGCTTGACGTTGTCCGGATGTTTAACAGCCGGATTGGAGAATTGCCTTAAGAGGCTACTTTGTACTTCTGCCGCCAGGGCCGCTGTGTGCTCCTCTGTTCGGAGAGAGCGTTCGGTGTTTCCATTGACGGTAATGACTCCGCGAGGGCCTGGCATCTTGAGCTTGAGATATGCATAGTGCGGCACCGCATTAAATTTTGCGAATGCGGTTCGTCCGAGCAGGGCGTGATAGCCACTTCGGAACGGGACTATGTCGAAGATTAACTCTCCGCTTCGGAAATTATCCGGATATCCGAAGACCACTTCGAGTGTAACTGAGCTTGTACAGCTGACTTCTACACCTGGTATGACGCCTTTAAAGGTCGTCTTTGTGGGTTTAATCCTTGAGGGATCTATACCCATTTTTCGCACTGTATCCTGACAAAGCAGGTTCAGGCTGCTGCCGCCGTCCATAAGGACTCTAGTGAGGTGAAATCCGTCAATGATTGGGTCTAGGACCAATGCGGTGAATCCGCCGTGACGAATGCTAGTGGGGTGGTCCCTTCGATCAAAAGTGATCGGGCAGGAGGACCATGGGTTGAACTTTGGGGCGACTGGCTCCAACGCATAGACGTCCTTAAGAGCACGCTTCTGCTCCCTTTTGGGGATATGGGTTGCGTATATCATGTTCACCGTCCGCACTTGTGGGGGGAAGCCCTTCTGTCCTCTGTTGTTCAGTGGCCGGGGCTCCTCCTCGTCATCGCTATGCAGCCCCTTGTCTCTACTTTCGGCACTTAACTTGCCTGCCTGCTTGAACACCCAACAATCCCTGTTGGTGTGATTGGCTGGTTGTTCGAGGGTGCCGTGTATATGGCACGAGCGATCGAGTATCCGGTCTAAACTGGATGTTCCCGGAGGATTTCTTTTGAATGGCTTCTTCCGCTGACCGGGTTTAGAGCCTCTGAATCCGGAATTAACTGACGTATCCTCAGTATTATCACCGTTAATGCAGCGCTTGTGCTTGTTATGGCGTGACCTGCCATTGTTGTCCTTGGTATCTGAGTTACCAGGGCTCTTGGTTATGTTATTGCTACGAGCTAGCCAGCTGTCTTCTCCCGCGCAAAAGCGGGTCATGAGTGCCGTGAGGGCTGCCATAGATTTCGGCTTTTCCTGTCCTAGGTGCCGGGCAAGCCATTCGTCTCGGATTTTGTGCCTGAAGGCTGCAAGGGCCTCTGCGTCCGGACAGTCGACTATTTGATTTTTCTTGGTTAGGAACCGCGTCCAGAATTGTCTGACCGATTCCTTTGGCTTCTGAATTATGTGGCTTAGGTCATCGGCATCTGGTGGTCGGATATAAGTGCCCTGGAAGTTGTCAAGGAATGCGGATTCCAGGTCCTCCCAGCAACTAATTGACTCTGCTGGCAGGCTGTTAAGCCAATGCCGAGTTGGTCCTTTAAGCTTGAGTGGGAGGTATTTGATGGCGTGTAGATCATCGCCACAGGCCATATGGGTATGAAGGAGATAATCCTCGATCCATACCGCGGGATCTGTTGTGCCATCGTATGATTCGATGTTTACGGGCTTAAAACCCTCGGGGATTCGATCATCCATTACTTTGTCTTTGAAGCATAGTGGGTGTGCGGCGCCTCTGTACTGGGCTATATCACGACGTAGCTCGGATGAGCTTTGTCTGTTGTGTTCGGCCTGGCCGTATTTTCCATATACGGCATGAAGGTTATCATCATGTGACGTGGGGCGCCCACGTGATCCGTAGATTGATCTTGTTTGCCTTGCCTTGTCCTCCAATATGTCTTGCAGGTCTGGTGATTTCCTCGTGCCCTGGTATTTTTTGAGCGGCGCCGGGGTGCGGCTTGAGTTGAGGGCCGAAAGGCCTCTCTGTCGCGGCCATGGGGTGGCCGATCGGCCGCATCATACGCTGGTGATGTAGGTTTAGTTACTTCCTCCTCTAGTTGGGGTAGCAGCCTGCGCTTTGGGTAGCGCTTGGAGGGGCGTTCGGGTTTGTACTCTTCGGCCGCCAGGACTTCAGTCCATCTGTCGGCTAGCAAATCTTGGTCAGCTCTAAGCTACTGTTGTTTTTTCTTGAGGCTGCTTGCCGTGGCCATAAGCCTGCATTTGAAACGCTCTTGTTCGACGGGATCCTCTGGAACGACAAAATCTTCGTCGTCGAGGCTTCCCTCGTCTTCGGAGGGAGGCATATAATTGTCGTCCTTGACCTCCCTGTCTGCCGCTCTCTCATGAGGGCTGGCTTCTCCGTCCTCCTGCACTAAATCCTGCTGGAGGGGGTTGTCTTCGGCACTGTCCGAGGTGTTGTTATCTCCAGTGCCAGACTCGCCGTTTTTGCTTTGGCAGTATTTAGAGCGGCGTCGCTGACGCCGGCGCTTAGATTGTTTCTTGGAGGGGCCATCCTCCGTTTTTTCATCGCCATTCCCTGCTTTTGGGGTGTCCACCATGTATATGTCATATGACGAGGTGGCTTTCCAGTGCCCTATAGGTGCTGGTTCTTGGTCGTCTCCTTCATCGGCGTCCATACCATCGATGTCTTCGGAGTCGAACTCGAGCATGTCGGTTAAATCGTCGACAGTGGCTACGAAGTGGGTGGTGGGTGGGTTTCAAATTTCTTCGTCGTCCGCATCCCAACCTTGATGTCCATAGTCCGGCCAGGGTTCTCCTGACAAAGAGAGAGACTTTAGTGAATTCAAGATGTCGCCAAAGGGCGAGTGCTGAAAGACGTCTGCGGCGGTGAACTCCATGATCGGAGCCCAATTGGGTTCAATCGGAAGGGGTGCGGAAGATTCGGAGTCCAGAAAGGAGTCCGGCACCTTGGAGTCACAGGCCTCACAAAGGACTAGGCTGGTATTCGGCTCGATCGCCGTAGAGATTGCAGCTTCCGGGGCGGCGTCCAACCGTCCGTCCCTGATTGGCGCGGTCGGCTCCGAGCTAAGGGTCGGAGCGGACACCTGAGCAGCGCTCTGAGCGCTGTCCGGCGGCAGAGCTAGATCATACCCATCGTGACAGTGCAGCGCGCTCGGCCGTGCCTCGAATCCGTCGAAGATCAAGTCCCAGCGGATGTCAGCTGTGTAGTTTAAACTTCCAAATCTGACCTGATGGCCAGGGGCGTAGCTTTCGATCTACTCCAGATGGCCAAGCGAATTGGCCCGCGGTGTGAAGCCGCCGAACACGAAGATCTGTCCGGGGAGAAAAGTCTCACCCCGGACCGCGTCATGGTTGATGATCGAAGAAGCCATCGGGCCAAAAGGTGACGCCACAGAGGAACTCTCAATAAAAGCACCAATGTCGGTGTCAAAACCGGTGGATCTCGGGTAGGGGGTCCTGAACTGTGCGTCTAGGCGGATGGTAACAGGAGACGAGGGACACGATGTTTTTACCCAGGTTCGGGCCCTCTCGATGGAGGTAAAACCCTACTCCTGCTTGATTAATATTGATGATATGGGTAATACAAGAGTTGATCTACCACGAGATCAGAGAGGCTAAACCCTAGAAGCTAGCCTATGGTATGATTGTTGTTCATCCTATGGACTAAAACTCTCCGGTTTATATAGACACGGAAAGGGCTAGGGTTACATAGAGTCGGTTACAATGGGAGGAGATCTACATATCGTATCGCCAAGCTTGCCTTCCACGCCAAGGAAAGTCCCATCCGGACACGGTACGAAGTCTTCAATCTTGTATCTTCATAGTCCGGGAGTCCGGCAAAAGGTCATAGTCCGGCCATCCGGACACCCCCTAATCCAGGACTCCCTCAAGAAGGACAAACTTTTGTTTATGATGATGGATGGGCATGGCATCTCGAGTTATATGATGACTAAACTAAGCAGATGGCAGTGCAACAAAGTAGAAGAAATGCAAGACAACATATGCAAGATACGTGCAATCAATAAAACCTTGCCAAATTAGAACAGGCACCTTGATGGGTGAACAGGACAGGCCATCTGCCTTTGACTCCGCAGGGTTAGAATAGTCATTAGGATGATATTCTGAACAAGAATCAACAGGTGGGGAGCGCATGAGTTTCATTGCTTCCAGAATGGCACTCAATGCCTTGGTGCCAATTTTGTAAGTCATTGCAGTGTTCCACAATATTTTTTTGATGCGCGGATTCTCATATTCACTGTAATTGCATATAATATCTGAGAACCATGAAAACATAAAGAGTTGTGAGATTATCTTTGTAATGCAGATGATATTCTAATATAGGGGCGCCCCTGTAAACACTTGTGTGCTATCACTGGATTCTGATGAGAGAGCTCATGTGTGCTGTAATATGGTGCGTGTATTTATATAATCTGGCACAAGTACACAAAAAATAGGCTCCAGAAGTAAGGATAGCTGGCAGATGACAGGTTCATAATATACTGTATAGAGAGTTTATTGCCAAACCATGATAACTAGAGCACACAGCAACTAGGCAGATCATAGTGTACATAATAGGGGCACACCATAACCACGATATATAAATTGGGAAAGTGGAACTTGCTTGAAAATACAGTGTTGTATTGCCGCTAGTAATTGAAAGCCTATCGATCACGTACAGGCTAGCTCTATCAGCTGTTGACTGCAGATGTCCCTGCGCCCCTTCCTTACAAGGAACATACTGTACGTACTAAATACAGAATAAACAAAGAGGAACATGTTAAAGAACAGAAGAGGAAGCATATTCTTGAGGTTCCGCTTCATTGCATACAATGTTGGTTGCCCACTCATGATGAATCATAGCGCCCAAAGAAATGCAATTCCATGTTGTCTCTCTATATGTGGCAATTTTGAACAAGAGTCATTAGGATCATATTCTGAACAAGAGTCAACATGTGGGGAGCGTATGAGTTTGATTGCATCCAGAAGGCACTCAATGCCTTGGTGCCAATTTTGTAAGTCATTGCAGTGTTTAGCTTCAAGAATGGACTGCTACTAGTGCGACACAAAGCAGCTACACAGATCATAGTGGAGATATAACGAGAAAATCTTAAGCATCAGAGTAAAATCAGCAAGGTGGAACTTGCTAGAATATATGTGCTAGTTTGCCGGTACAGCTAGAAAGGCTTCGTATACCAGCTCTCTTCAAGTGAAGGTGCGGTACTGTTAATATCCGTGTAACTCTCAAAGGCGACACAACTCCCCACATTTCCTTGCTATTCTTATAGGATTCAAGTGGGCAGGCCACTACAAATCCTATTCCTATGTTTACAAGATCCTACGAATCAAAGAGGCTCAAAGTGTCCATCACAACCGACCGTATAGACCTCTACACTGCAAAT
Organism: Triticum dicoccoides; assembly: GCF_002162155.2. Lineage (NCBI taxonomy): Eukaryota > Viridiplantae > Streptophyta > Magnoliopsida > Poales > Poaceae > Triticum > Triticum dicoccoides. Next base: position 694,521,051 of record NC_041385.1, on the reverse strand, counting down.
GTCCCTGCTCATCTTCAGTACAAAGAACATACTGTACTACTATCATACTCCCTCTGTTCCAAAATATAAGTCATGGTAGAGATTTCCACTATGGATCACATACCGATGTATCCAGATACATTTTAGAGTGTAGATTCACTCATTTTGCTCCATATGTAGTCCATGGTGGAATCTATACAAAGACTTGTTATTTAGGAACAGAGAGAGTACATATTAAAGAAGAACGGAAGAGGAACATGGTAAAGAAGAGCAAGCAGATTTTGGATAATAAAATGTTGGTTGCGCAGTGCCCACACATGATGAACCAGAGCGCATTAAGAATGCAACTCCCAGCTGTCTCTCGACCATTTCAGGTGGTTGGATGAAGATCCTACGTCTCCTAACCCATCTCCTTCCTCGTCTCTGATTCTTCCCATACAGAACACCGCACGGGCCGCCGGCCGGACCACCGGCCCCCACCGCCTTTGTTCCTCCGCCACCCCCACCCCCCACCCCCGCCCCAACCCCCACCCATGTCGAGTTTTCTTCATTCGACGAGGCCACACAACCACCCGAGCCCCTTCGTTCGCACCGGCGAACTCCGGCAAGCTCTGAAAAATCGACTGACCCAATTTTGAAATTTAGTCTACTGTGATTTAACTAGTGTGAAATTTA
>NC_041385.1:694504575-694520085 GCF_002162155.2 Triticum dicoccoides | reverse complement strand
ACACACACACACACACTAAGACTCCATCTCTCTCTCTCTCTCACACACACACAAACTAAGACTCCATCTCTTTCTCTCTCTCTCTCTCCCTCTCTCTCTCTCTCTCACACACACACACCCCACACACACACTAAGACTCCATCTCACACACACATGCTCTAGGCGGAGCATTTGTTCCTACCACCCTTCATCCAACCTTACCCGTAGATAAACAATCACCTTTCTTTACTTGCATAAAATGGACAAATTCCACTTTACTTTAGTAGTCAGCAAACTTATCATCTGTACCCTTATAAAAAACGAGTTGGCGATGATGGTGTGCCTGCCATCTTGTAATACAGACTGTATGATCTATATTTGACGGATAGAAAGCAAACTATGATAATTTTACAAAAGATACCCGCACCTCTCTCCACATCATTATCTCCCCCAACCTCATTGCTCAGCAATTAAAAAAGGAATAAGTCTCTGGAACAATCTAGCATGCATGGTGGCCGCTGCCGCCTGCCGGCGCCGTCCATCCCCATGCCTCCGCCCATTCGGACCACCAGTCACCACCATGCTCCACTGCTCCTCGCCTTATCTCTCATCTTTCATTTTTTCGATGACATTCTCGAGATACCAGTTTTTCGATAAAATTCTCGAGATATCATTAGTTTTTACACATGGGATTACTCCTGCATGGGTCAATCACAACAGGTATTTTGTAAAAAAATTGCATATTGATGTTCCGTGCAATGCACGAGAATCTTGCTTGTAATTATATAACGCAAATCACGAGCAGGAAGTGACATTTTTTTGACACAACCACGTTAACATGGCCACGTAAATCACTAGCTAAAGCAAATACCATTATACTTATATCCAGATGCAAAAGGTTGAGTACATGTCCGAAGAGTAGAGTCGCACACACGCACTCTTTCTCTCAGAATCTCTCACACACACACACCAGTTACGTGACGCCCACTTAAACAGACACGTATGTTACAATTTATGCACCTGCGGGTACACATGATGCTGCGCATTTATTTAAGCCGAAAGGCGAACCCAAACAGTAGCTGCATTCATTCCCCTCCCGCCGCCTCTTCTCCGGTCGCCGTCGCCTGGTAACCATGGCCCGGCCGAAGGTAACAACATACGCCATACTCCCGCCGGAGCGGCGCTTTAATATGGAAATTTTAGTGGTCATACATGCATCTTTTTGTGCTAGCACTCCTATATAAGGGTTGACCGGTCGCTTCCCGCAGACGTGCGCGGGCGGTGGAAGAGGAAGGAGAAGGGAAGTGGGCTGTGGAGTAACGTTTTTTACCACAATTTCTTAGGAAACTGAGTGCAATAATTGAGTAGTTTTGCAAACTACCAGTACTACACCTGAAACGGTTCAAAACCTATTCTCCCTTGCCAGCGCGCGCTTCCCGCATGAAACGGTCAGTGTCACCCTGGAGCGGCAGTGCCGCATTAATGCCCGGCCAGAGTAGAGGCGACCTCTCACTAGCGCCGCCTTTGAAGTGGCACGACGGCCGAGAGAGCGCCGCTTCCCGGTGCACGCGACTGCTCCACGTCGAGACTGGCCATAGGCCCTGTTTGGATCCATGGGTTAGAGTTAGTTTGAGCTAGTTGGGGCTCAAATAGCCCTAAAGTATCCAAGCATGAGGGTTTAAATTGGAGCAAGTTGCACTGAACACACCAAAAAAAACTATCCCACCCAAGAGGTGTTAACTGGAGATAGTTCTCATTGGGACCACTGAAAAATCACTTTTCTCTCTGCATCAAGTGCATTTATTGTCAATCTAACCCTGCCACCCAAACACCTCTTTGGCTACAATTAGTTTAGTGTTAGTCATGAGTTAGTCTAACTTCTAGCTAAGTTAGAATATCAAACGGGAGCAGTATAGGACATGCAAGTTGCTCAAAGCATACAGGCAAATTCGTATGTGAAAGGATTTTTTTTCTTTTTGAAAATGGAACATGAAAGGAAATTTTTTAGAATGCTCTTGGCATGTCGCTAACATGTGATGAGTTAACCGACCTCAATAGACGGCAAAAACGCCAGCCCGCCGCACTTTGATAGAGACGAGGAGGGAGAAGCGATGCAGGTTGCTGGATTACTAGAGATAGGTGTCGCACGAAAGCCAAGAAATATGGTGATAGCGTGGGTTAGCCATGTACTAGTGTGATGTAACTACACTGGGTTGTCGTGTTTCGTACTCTTCCAGTCCACTGTGGAGATGATTGGTTAATTTTATATCACTGAATAATATTAAATATTATGAGTGCAGACGCTCCACCACGAGGTTCCTTTCTCCTTCTTGGTCGTCCGGAATCTATGTTCTTCCACTCTATTTTTTACGTGAGCTTTGTTCATCCTTTTGCCAACACGCGAGACATCTAGCATCAAGGTGCACATGTTATGCAAGGATCGTTCCATCTATATTAAGAACACGTGGGATTGGAACTACGAGAAGGACATGTACCCAGGAGTGGACGTACGAACCTGAGTAATGTAGCGCAGTAAGTGAAGTAGAAAGGAACAAATGGTATGGACATGCATGGCATATAGGGTGTGTTTGGTTGCGTTCTCATCTCAGCATAGTTGTTCCCTCTTCATGCATGCTCAACTCAACACCCCTCTTCATGCATGCTCAACTCAACACCCCTCTTCATGCATGCTCTCTTCATGCATGCTTCTAGTGTATTTGTGCTAAACTAGTGTGGACTCATGCACCCTCCATACACTCTACCAAACACCCAAAAGTAGGTCGAGAAGGGAACTCTTGGGCAACATTTGTCTCTTACTATGTACTACCACTAACTATTGTATGTGCAATGCACGGTGATGTTATAGAGTACGTGCCTAAGTACTCTACTACTACTATATTAGTTGGAGGCACATATTAACTTTTATATTTGTTTACGTGTATGCCCAGAGACCTTCCAACTAGACGTGTCTTTCTCTCCAGGTCGCACTTTATATCGTTCATACCACTAAGTACTACTACGTGTGGTCTCAGACCCAGAAGTGGAAGAAGTGGAGACGCTCTACCACGCTGTTTTTTTACACTGGGCTCTACCACGCTGTTCATGTCTCACTCCTTTCGCTGATGTGTGGGACATCCAACACGTGCCGTGTTTGGCACCCTTCGTCGTAAGAGTTGAAACGCTAGCATTCATCAGAAACAAAAAATGATTATAAATCAGAAGTGATACTATTTTTTTGCAAACCAATCAGCAGTGATACTATACCACGCGGTTTCCTTGCTCCTCGATATCGGAAAGAATACTTCCGTTCGCCAACATGTGGGGCGTCGACCATCCTGGTCCACTTGCCATGCACGCAGAACTCCAAGGGAGAGTCACCCAGGTCGTCACGCCGCAGTAACAATGACTAATGAGCCGTCAAATCACAGGCCCACTTTCCACTTTGAAGTTGCTCGGATGAAGGAACCATCATGACTTAGTTGAATTCCGCTTCTTGAAGAAAACTATTGTACCAGCAGTACTGCTAGCTACAGTAGTTACTCCAACAGAGGCCTCCTTTCGTTCATAGGATAGGAATTTTATAGGAATATGAAAATCATAGGAAGTGAGATGACATGCATCTCAATTCCTATATAGAAAGATATGCCATTTGATGCATAGGATAGGAATTTTTCCATTAGTCTAGGCTAATGTACTGGTAATTTGCTCTAAAAACTATAGTAGTAACTAGTAGTACTGGTACATGCTCGTACTCAGACACAGACACACACACTAACTACTAGTACTACTACTTCTCACATGCTGGCTAGACACCGTCGTTCTCCTTCCCGGCTTTGTCGGCGACACCCCACAGTGCTTGGATCTCCGCCGACCTCTCCGCAGCAGCGCGTGCATCCTTTTCTTTCTTGCGGCGGCGGGCCTCTCTTTTCTTGAGTGCTTTCTGACTTTTCCGCTCCCTCTATACGGCTTTGGCCGCCTCTTTCTCTACCGCCCATTCGGCCTAGGCATCTTCAAATTCCTCCCACATAGTTGTGAGGTCACGAGCGGCGATGAACTCGGCATGGCGGGATGCCATCGCTTCCCTACCATTTTGTGTGCGGTCGTGGGCGACGAGGAACTCGGCGCGGTGGGATGCCATTGCTGCCTCACCGGTTAGTGTGCAGCGCGGTGGCATGAACGATGCTTGGTGAGAGCTCTGGGGTGGAGTGGCCGGACAACCGTATAGTGCATTGGTTTGTCAAGACCTCAAGGACAGAAGACGAAGCAAATTTGGATTCCCCTTTAATCCTGGTCATTTATTACCGAGTAAAATGCATTGGCGGTCATCGAACTTGTCTTGATAGCTCACTTTGATCATTGTATACGAGATATGGTGATTATACGGTCACTGGCTCAGCATATAGCTCCGTATTTGTCTGGTTGACCAGTCAAACAGTCCACATGCGCCTCATCAGATCGTGTTCTTTATCTATCTACGTGGGCCTACCTGTCAATGGAGAAAGAAATACTGTAAAAACCAAAATTATGCGTATGTGGGGAATCAAACCACGGACTCGTCGCTGCAACGCACCCTCGTCAGCCAAATGAAAATGAAATACTTCGCGTCAGACACTCATGCTCATGCTGTCAAAGCATGCTAATGCATGCATGTCGCCCTCTAAATCAAAGTCCTGCTCATGGCGCAACGCAAACGGCGAGCCCATCACCTGTGCCCCATAACTGATTCGCCCACCTTTCCTTCATCGGTACAGAAGAAAAATGGAAGAAGTGAGTAGCTTGGAGTGAGGTTTTCTTCAAGAAAGGGAAGAAAGGGCTTGAACGATCGTTCCAGTGAAATGATGGTTGCTTCGTCCAGTCCAACTTGGAGGCCACCTTACCATTGCTTGTAAAGATGTGGGTTTTGTGATATGATGGGTCATGACGGCCACACAGGGGTGACAGGTGAGTCTCGACTGTAGCACCTCGCTATGATTTGGTGGATGGCACGCGGGCCCGGATGCTTTGAAATGTCCCGCATGTAGATAGAGCGGCCAGTCATATAGGAGTGCTAAATATTGTGCACCGCGACCAAGGCAGAGAGAAAAATGAGAGAACTACGTAATTAATGCATGAGTTTAATTAGGGTAGTTTTGTAAAGTAGTACGAGATACATTCCTCCAATCGAAAAATACCTTGGTTCATGAGATTTGAGATTTGAGCCCTATAAACCGGAAGGGAGGGAGTACTGCATGGCTGCACACGGTGTAGTCTAGTCACTTGTTGAAATCCCTAGAAAGGCAAATACTCCTTTCCGGTTTACAGGGCTATACTACTCCCTCCGTCTAGGTGTGTAAGTCATCTTACGAAAACCAAATAGTCCCAAAACACTTAGGCGTGGTGCATTAACTTCTACCTTATTTCTTGTTTCTTGACATATCAACCAATAAGAGATGAGAGGTGTGCATGCTTTTAATGACTTGCAATGGCTAGTTCATTGCAAGCAATGCTATTAATTAGCAAATAAATATTGGTGACCCCAGGAGGAAATGGTGCTAAGCACATGGACCTATGCAGAATGAGTATCAACCAATGGCTGGTGGAGTTTAATTGTTAAACAATAGCAATTTTGTCTCATGCAAGAGCCTGGCTACTATATGCGTGATCCAAGGCTCCGCACCACGCGAGCGTTCGCAACTGCCACGTTCGGGTTGCGCTTGGCTCTTCGCCTCTTCGAGAAGACGAACAATGATGTTACTCCTACTTCTACAGTATCACATCCACTGCTGCATGTCCGTCCACCTCGTGCGGGAGGGATAGCATGTAGCGAAAGCTTTATTACTACTACTTCCTTTGTGTCTATGACAGGTGGGCCCAACAGGTGGTTGGCCCTCCTATCATGCAGCCAAAGGCAGGTGCAGTTAAGGCACCGGAGCTCAGTCCGCAAGGGAGACGGCATTGTAGTAATCAAATTTCTCGGTCTTGTACGAGTTGACGTGACACATCAAAGCACTGCACTCGAAGTCTTTTTACTCATTTCAAATGGACTACTTCGTATGTAGACATATTTTGCTTCGTATGTAGTCACTTGTTGCAATCTCTAAAAAGACTTATATTTGGAAACGTAGGGAGTACAACGCATGCATGCATGCCGTGACTTTCCTGTTGATACTTGCATGTGTTCATTTGATGCACCTTGCCAAATTTTGACTATAAATTTAACTAATGAAATTTTCATGCATGTCACAAAAAATTACGGGGCTGTTTGGATTGTGACTATGTTTGTCTTATGTTGCCACATTATTTTTCCCACACTTGCCTAACCTGAGTTGCTCAAATTGTTAGACACACTTTGGCTTGCCTAAGGGAATCTTGCCACAATTTTTGTGTCTATGACACATTATTTTTGTGTCTATGACATGTGGAGTAGAAAATATAAATAATAATGCATGTTGGGGCAACCCACGTTTCCTCTAATTTTAGTCGTGGGGTTGTTCACAATTTTTACGAGGGGTGGTTGTTCATTTAATGGAGGGACTTGTAGTACCAGACTTGAACGATACAAAGTGCAACCTGGCACACCGTAACACCACTTGGAACAAGCGGGTAGCTATCTCAAAAAACAATCAACAACTAAAAAAACCATGACCTGGCATGTAGTAGTACACAATTTTAAATGATTGTTTTGATGGAGTGAAAAAGGAAAACTACTCCACTACGTATATATAGGTCGGAGCCTCCGCGCTTGCTTGCTAGGGTTGCTCTATTCACACACTCTCATCCTCTCGAGATCTAAACAAGATAGGGGTAGTAACACTGTCTTTCTCCCTTCAAAAAATGCTGGCTTTCTATCCTCGCTACTGGTTACAGATCCGTACATATTCCCCTCCACCGATGAAGGGGAGGAGGGGCAGCGTTTAGGCCGTCGTCAACAGCGAGGGAGGAGACCCACTGCCGGCCGCACCGTTATCTCTGGCCGAGCGCCGGTGCGGGAGGTCCTCCGATCCCTTCGTCGTTGCCTCTGGGCGGAACCGGCCTCCCGCCGCCCACCTATCCACATCCCAACGACCTTCAGGTATATCTTCATTTGAAACCGCCTTAGCTCTACTTCCCCAGCTTGCTACGTCGCTGCATGTGCATCATTATCTACCTCTCAGCCCCTCTTGGTTGGATGGTCCAACGTCACCTATTTTTATTCCTATATTTAGAGGTAAAGCTACTTCATGGAGTCGAATCTTGTACTCCCTCCGTTCGAAAATACTTGTCATTGAAATGGATGTATTTAGATGTATTTTAGTTCTAGACACATCCATTTTGATGACAAGTAATTCCGGACGGAGGGAGTACTTGGTTCAAACAAGAAATAAAGTGGGGGTGGGGGAATTTAGTATGTACATCGGACTTGGTACAAACAGGAAGGAAAGGGGGTGAAAGTAGTACAGACTGGTCATCCAACCGGTCTCTTGGTCAAAAGGGAAATATAGGGGTAACGTTGTACACAGTTGTATGACCAGGACTAGATTTGCTATCCACACATAGGAGTAGGTGGCTAAAGTGAACAAAAATGGGACCAACCCAGATATGTTTCTTGGATGTTTGTTTCTCGGGGAAACAAACTATGAATCACCACTTTATGCCCCTGTTTACGTACATGGTGCTGGACTGCTAGTGCACCCACTGTCCCATGCCCTTATACCAAATATTTAGCTGTTCTTAATCTAATGTCCCTGGTAAAAATGAAGCCATGCCACTTTTATAAGCTATGACATGTTTAGCCAAATGTTTTTGCCTGTAATTGTTTGAGACTCTGACTGTTTCCTCTGTACCTTTTTGTGCAAATAGGGATATCCAATTCACCTGGTTGCTGTTGTGACCTTTTGGTGCACTGCACAAATCTCTTCTTAAAAGAAGTGACTTTTGTGTTGTTTAACTGGAATGTCAGAATGGAACCATTGGTTCATTTCGGTGGAACTGCACAAAGGGATATCTGTGTTCCAATCCTCATCATCCATATTGGCGCCATAACCTTCCTTTAGGTAAGAATGATATTTAATGCATGTGTTCATCTCTATTTTCCGACTGCCATGAGAAAATAATGCTATTTTTACTAGTACACTTGTACTCCCTCACCGACAAAACCAATTCTAATTAGAAGGCCAATCATGTACTTAGTTTCACCAACTGGTGAGGAGAAAGAGAAACAGAACATGAAGAGGAAGAAGAAAAAGAATAAACAGTGCCAAGGCAGTCTTGCTGAAGCCAGAGGCCTCAGTCGAGGCCATTCAAGGGCTCCGGCAATGACTACCTTACATGTGAGACGATCCTCCAGGGAGCCCTTCCACTTCTGCTGTCTCACTTAATTAATTAGGAGTATTTAAGTACCACTAATTTATTACTGCCTAATTTTCCTGTTGGAGTTAAACAAATCTTTAGTAGGGCCCTATGCTGAATCATGTACGTGTGTATGTTTGTCTATGGAGGTGAGTCATGTGGGGGAGCAGGGAGGGAATATTATTAGTGTCATGACATAATAGTGCTATTGTTTTGCATGTCAATTTATTGCCATTGGTTCAATGAGGCAATGTTTTGCATATTGTCCATCATGAATTTGATGCTACTATTTGAGTAATATGCTAATGTCTTCCTATCCTTTCTCACTAAGCTCATGAAGGTTTCACCTTGTTCCTACTTGTGCAAACAAGGATCATGTTGTGCCAATCATACATTTTAGTGGAACTACACAAGACAATACAATGAACTGTATCCCAGCCAGTGCTTTAACTCTGGTTGAAGTTCTTGATAATCTTTCGATATAATCTTAGCACTGGTAAACAAGAGTGATTTCAACCATACATTTGAAGTGCAAAAATATATATACTATTATTTGATTCCAGTGAGTGCTTTATCATCTCTTATGGGACTACATGAATAAGATTTTTTCTCAGGTTGGTACGGGCCTAAGGCCTTCATCCATATTAGTTTGCTGTCATCTCTATTTGTGTCGTGCTACTGTCATGAGAAACTCCTTTATCTTTGCACGTTAAAGTTTTGCAACCTATGATAAATGGCAATGCTTTGAGTGTTGAGCTAATTGGCACTGATTAAATAAACTAATACCTCTCTTTAAGCAAGACTACTATGTTGCTAACTTTACCCATTAAGATAATGAGGGTGCTTCTATTTGTTAGTGTATGTTTCGTCAACTAGTCCCACTATTACAGTAATCTCACTCTCTCAACATATGTGCCAACAGGGATGCTCGATTTTGGTGGAACTGCACAAAAACTTTGGGTGCTTCATTGCCTCGACAGCTTCCATCCTTTCCTGTCAGTCGCTAATCTCGGGTTGCTTTCCTCTTTTGCAGTCAGTCGCTTGGCTTATCTCGGCTTCCAGTCAAAGGAAATAGTAATTGATATGCTACCTTACACAGGTTGGTATTGGTCTTTATCTTGATTATTGTGCCTGTCATATGTATTGGTAATTTGGTATTGTGCTACTGTTTGCCGATTTCATAAAGGAGTAATTTGGGGCCTGAACCCGCAGGCAAATCATTACATCGGGTGATTTCAGTAGAACTGCACAAAATGATCAGATGGACAGGTACTTATGCTGCTACTATGTACTCCAAAGTTCGCTTAGACAAGCATCGATGTTGACAAGAAGAAGTGCCTATATTCATTCGAGTATCAACCGGCGTCAACCAATTGTCAAACTCCAAGTATTAGGAGAGTGAACACCAAAAATATTGCTTGGTGCATAGCCCAGAAAAATGCAGTCCAGTCTTTGCTCCCAACTTGTGCCTTTTGGTTATCGGCACATATGGTAGCGAACTATATGGCATGGAGTCTAAAGATTCCAGAGAAGTTGGTTGACGCATATATTCATCTGACACTTAATCAGTCTGCACGCCAAGGATGCTCCATTTCAGTTGAACTGCACAAAAAATTCGGGTGGTTCATTTTTCTCAACCGCCTCCTTTCTCGTCTGCAATGTAGAATTGTGGCGAGATACGGGACCAAGGTGAGCCAGTAAACTAGTTGGATGAAAGTAGTGGCCAAGTTGCTCAAACCTCCCTCGGCACGAGGCCACTATTTGAGGATAAACCTACAAGTGAAGTTCAGATTGTCTGTGCTGCCTCTTTTGTACTCGAAAGTTTACTTGTACAAGAACTAATTTTAGCAAGAAGTACCTCCGATTGAACACCATTTACCAGTCTGTACCCTAGGTAATTAAAGTTCATCCATGGATCATATTGGCTGTGATCTCAATCATTTGGATGCATAAACATACTGAACATGTGTATATCTGAATCTTTTTGTGAATTATGTATGAATATTGTCGTGTGATCTATCAATCATTTGGATGCATAGATATGCTGAGATTGTGTATATATGAATCTTTTGAGTTGTTGATAGTGAATGTTGGCTATGAATATGAACGTGTCCTGTGAACCTGAGTTTGATACGAATGTTTACCTTTTCTGTTGTATTTGTGTGTGAACTTGTTAGTATGCCTACTGTGGGGTATAAAATGCAGGTCTCTATTCTATTTATCTACATATAATGTTGTGTCCAATTTATGTTTTCCCTTCTAACCACATTATATATATTTATATTATTACTATTGTCGTATATTTTATAGAGACTTATATATACATTATAAAAACATCCCACGTGTTATTAACTTATAAAATTAAATGTTTAGCAGAAGTTGGCAAGGAAAATCTTGGTTGTTTTTGACTCACAGGCAAGGAAAATCCTTTTTTTAAAACAGAACAGGCAAGGAAAATCCTGGTGATTGCGTACAAAAGCTTGCGAAGATTTTAAGGACCACTTTAATAATAACGCGCTCATTTTTATTTTGAGCAATAACTCGCTAATTTGTTAATTATATATATATAATGTGCCTCTCTGGTTTATTCTTTGATATTAATTGCTCCTTCTAACATAACATTATATATATAACGAGCCCACCTAATACATGTATTTCAAGGAAGTGCAAATGGGCTGGGATTTCTTAGAAAATATAAATGGGCCTGATTGATGTGAAATTATTTGTTCACCCAGCCCAGCAAATGGACTATACATTCTAGAAAACATGGGTTAAATATATGCCACATTTTTGCAGGCTAACATGTGGGCCAATAGGTCGAAGCCTACGCAGGGCGTTGTCAACTTGGTCAACAAATGATTGTGTCATCCACATCAATTGGATTTATATCCAATGGCCGCATGCACCTTCAATCTCTCGTCTTCTTCCTCCAGCATCGCCGGGACCGCCTGGTCCGGCCTCCGGCGGCTAGCGGCTCTGCTTAGCACGCATCGCTGTGAAGCGCTACCCCACCGCCGGCCAGGCTATCCCTCCACCCCTCGACACCTCATGTTATTCTCCACAGACTACAGCCCCACACCGCAACAAAACCAGTTATAACCCTTCTCCTCCTCTCAATCTGTGACTCCACTGCCTTGTCTTCCCATCTCTGAGTCATTCCCGTCCGGGGCCTCGCCGTCGTCCACCGCCTCGCTGCGCTCGGTGCGGCGTGGTTAACAAACGAGAGTCATCAGAAGAGGACTGTACGTGGAGAGCCTGACGGCTGGAACCCACAAGGTCCATGGTCGCACGCAAGCAAAGTTCCTCCTTATTAAGATGAAAAAAATGTTTCCTCCACCTGACAGCTGGGACCCACCGGCTGTATCTTCGCATGGAAGGAAGTGCCTCCTTGTTTTGCAAAAAAACTATTCATCCCGTTGACAGCTGGGACCCGTCAGATTTCGTGGCTGACTTGTGGGCCTACTAAGAAGACGTGTACGCACGACTTTGTCAACTTAATCAACAAATGATTCTAGCAGCTGGACCGTTGGATGTTAATCCAACAGCTGTGCTCCTTCTTCAACCTCTGTTCTTGCTCCTGTCTCCCGTGGGCGGCACCGCGGCTGTGCTGCCGCGCACCCGAACTAGTGACGTTTCCCACTCCTCTCCATCTGCGACTCCACTGCCCCGTCTTCCCCATCTTCGGGTCGTTCCAGTCTGGGTGCACTCGGCACGGTGTGGTCAACATGGTCAACAACCGAGAGTCATCGGAACATGACTGTATGTGAGAGGCTAACAGTGGGGACGCACCATGCCCATGGACGCCTGCATGCAATAGAACACGGCATGGTCAACGTGGTCAAGGAACGACTTCCATCGGAAGTATACTGTACATGGAGAGTCTGACAGTTGGGTCCACGGCCGCAGCAAGTAAGTGCCTCCTTATTACGCGGAAAATAATGATTCCTCCAACTGACAGCAGGGACCCACTAGACGGGCCACTGTATTTTGCAAAAAAAATGTTTGCCCCCTGACTGTTGGGACCCACCTGATGGGCCACCGTATTTCGTGAAAAAATGTTCCCCCCGCTGTCAGCTCGGACCCATCGGAAGTGCCTCCTTATTAAGCAGAAAAAAATGAATACTCCCCCTGCTGGCTAGGACCCACCTTGGTGGGAGGCTGACTTGTGGGCCCACTAAGTTGACGGGGATGGAGGGCTTTGTCAACTTAGTCAATATGAACGATTCTAGCTTCAGTGACCGTACGATGTCCATCCAATAGCCATCGTGCTTCTTCAACCTCTGGTCTTCTTGCTCCAGCCGCCCAAAGCTGCGCCGATCGTGTCACCTGCTCCTGCCTCCCGTGGCCGGCTGTGATGCCGCGGAGGCCTCACCGCCCCCTAATACTCCCGCCACTGGCCAGGCCATCCCTCCACTCACCCATGCTTCCACTGATGCGTCTTCCCTGGCTCCGTGTTGTCCCCTTCCTAGGCCTCGCCGTCGTCCACTGCCGTGGTGCTCTCCGCGCGGCGTGGTCAACATGGTCAAGGAACAACTTCCATCGGAAGAGTACTATACATGGACAGGCTGACAGCTGGGTCCATGGCCACAGCCCAATTTTTTGTGATTTGCCAAGTAAGTCGCTTTGTCAGGCTTGTTGGGCTGCAAATCTTTCAAGACGAGGAGAGCTTTCATTCGGCTGGCCGAGAAAATGGCCCATCAGTAATGAGAAATGGGATGTGCATTTTTAAAACACATCAAACCGGCAATTAGTGTCAAATATCTTTTTTTCATTTCGAGATTTTAAATTACATTAATTTTTATGCATGGAGAATTTGTTAGATTTTATATTGATATACATTTATTTTTAAAATCAGTTTGAATGTGAGTCGAAATTTCGGGATTAAAAAAAGTTCGGACCGCACCGAAATATGCAAAATTTCATATAATTTTTTTAACCGTGGCCACAATATGGGTTGTAATGCTAACAAAAAGAATATGGGCTCCAAAAAAACCTTAAGAATTAGCAAATGGGCTGTAATTATTAGAAATAATGGCAGATGGGTTGTATGTTGTTTTCCACATATTTGAGGCTTTCCTAAAAAAAGGTTGACGCACAAGCAGTGACTGTTGGATGTCTATCCAACGATCGTCGTGCTTCTTCAATCTCTGCTCTTCCTGCTCCAGCTGCTCAAACAAGCGCCGGCGGGACTGCCTGCTCCCTCCTCCCCGCGGTCGGCTGTGCTGCCCCGCAGGCCTCACCACCCCAACGTACTCCCATCGCTGGCCTAGCCATCCCTCTACTCACCCACACCTGCTGTTATTCTCGGACGACGGTTGACGAACCAGTAAACCCTCATACAGTCGTACTCCCCTCCGCATGGGAAACAACTGCCGAGTCTTCCCTGCCTCTGTGTCGTTCCCTTCATAGGCCTCGCCGTCGTCCACCGCCCTGGTGCTCTTAGTACGGCCTGGTCAACGTGGTCAACCATCGACATGCATCTGAAGTGGACTGTACATGGAGAGGCCGACAGCTGGGTCCACGGCCACACGCAAGGAAATGCATCGTTATTATGCCCAAAATACTGATTCCTCCACCTGACATCAGGGACCCACCGAAAGGGCCTCTGTATTTCGCGAAAAAAAGTTACCGCCCCTGACAGCTCGGACCCACCAGCTATATCTTCGCACACAAGGAAGTGCCTCCTTATTACGCACAAAAAAATGAATACTCCCCCTGTTCGCGAGGACCCAGTATAGTGGCAGGCTGACTTGTGGGCCTACTAAGTTGACGGGGACGGAGGGCTTTGTCAACTTAGTCAATATGCACGATTCTAGCTCCAGTGACCGTACGATGTGCATCCAACGGCCGTAGTGCTTCTCCAACCTCTGGTCTTCTTGCTCTAGCCGTCCAAACCAGCACCGGTCGTGCCTCGTGCTCCTGCCTCCCGTGGCCGGCTGCAATTCGGCGGAGGCCTCACCGTCGCCTACTACTCCCACCGCTGGCCAGGCCCTCCCTCTACTCACCCACACCCCCTGTTATTCTGCGGCGATGACAGCCTCACACCGCAGCGAACCAGTGAACCCTTGAACTCCTCCAGGCGTGCGCATCCACTGTCACGTCTTCCCCGGCTCCGTGTCATCCCCTTCCTAGGCCTCGCCGTCGTCCACCGCCCTAGTGCTCTCGGTGCGGAATGGTCAACTGGTCAAGGAACGTCTTCCACCGGACGAGGACTGTACGTCGACAGGCTGACAGCTGGGTCCACGGCCGCAGCAAGGAAGTGCCTCCTTATTACGCGCAAAATAATTATTCCTCCACCTGACAGCACGGACCCACCAGATGGGTTCGTGAAAAAAACATTTCCCCCTAACTGCTGGGACCCACCAGCTACATCTTCGCACGCAAGGAAGTGCGTCCGAAAAAAAACGATTCGCCCCCTGACTGCTGGGACCCACCAGCTACATCTTCGCACGCAAGGAAGTGCCTGACAGTCGGGACCCACCTGGTCGGAGCATATGTAGCGTTGTCATTATGGTCGCAAACATGTACGTACATACTTGTGGATGTAGAGGCGCGCACGTGTCATAGTAAAGGCGCGCACGTGTCGTAGTAGAGGTGCGCACGTAGCATGTACACGTACGTACAGCGACCACGGTGCAAGAAAGGAAATACGGCCATGTATGTTTACATGCGTGCGGGGTCTCGAACGCCTACTCGTGCATACGTACGGCCAGGGCTCATGTACATGGCTGGGTCGGAATGGAGAAACAGCGTCGTCATCGTTTTCATGGGGAGGCAACGGAATGCGTCGTGTTCATGGGGAGGCAATGGAATGCGTCGTGTTCATCGGGAGGCATCGGAACGCGTGGGAGCCAACCAGCTGGGTCGGAACGGAATGCGTGGTCGTGTTCATCGGGAGGGCTTGGACGGAACATGCGATGGAAACGAGGCCTGGCGTACCGCAGAACGGAGGAAACGGCCTTGTGTTCGACCGGCCACAATCGAAACGGGGTCCTGTTCACCGGGAGGGGTGTGGCGTACCGCAAAACAGAGGAAACGGACCTCCTACGGTTGAAACGGGGGTCCTATTGATCGGGAGGGGTGTGGCGTACTGCAAAACAGACGAAACGGACCTCCTACGGTTGAAACGGGGCTCCTGTTGATCGGGAGGGGTGTGGCGTACCGCAAAATGGATGAAACAGACTTGTGTTGGAGCGCCACGGTCGAAACGGGGTCCTGTTCATC
>NC_041385.1:694476244-694504110 GCF_002162155.2 Triticum dicoccoides | reverse complement strand
AACGCTCACTGTTCATCCCAGAGGCAGCATCGATCGACTTCAGTTAGCAGCAGTAGCGAAGGAATCGCTCGATCGGGTTCAGTTAACATCCATCGATCGATCGCTCAGGTTCAGTAACGCGTAGCCTGCAGTGCAATTGCTCGGGTTCAGTTAGAGCCCAACGCCTCGCTCGAGTTCAGTTAGAGCCAACGCCTCACACACACGTGCGTACGTGTATGAGAGAAACTCGCAGCGCTCGGCCCCTGACCTCCCACTGTAACCGGGAACTCCCCGAAATTTTCCTCGCCCTCGCTTCTACCATGGGTTTTTCCATCATGGACGGTCCAAAGAATGTCATGCAGTTGCATCTCTGCCCACCCAAGACAAAAAGCCCATTTTCTGTCATGATTTTTTGTCATAGAAGTAGGAGCCCACCACATCTATGACGATACCAGGTTTTGTCACAATTATCGTCACAGAAGTGTCATATGTATGACAGGAAAAAAATTCGTTCGGCCCAAAATGTCACGGATGTGTCTTTTTTTGTAGTGCATGGATGCGGTCGAGTCCTGTGGGGAAAAGTGCGCAAACCTCTATAGAGTGTATAAACTAATCATGGTTAGTCGTGTCCTCGGTTCTGGACATCTGAGTATCTAGTACTTGAATCTATTGATGTGATCTCAACATGTTACTTTCATTAAATATGATGTTGGGTTAATGATGATACTTTTAATTGGGATTTGAGTTGGGGTTACCTTCTCAAATAATGGGCAACATGGAAGTAGTTAAATAAATTTATTCCTTTGTTGTGGGGAAAAACTAGCTTTATGCAAAACCATGAACTTACAGCCTCCACCAGCCAAATGTTGCATGTAGATATAGTTCTTGCATCATCATTGCTTTATTGTGTAACTATGCCAGCATATTCCATGTGTTGACCCATTTCAGGCTGCAACATATTATGTTGCATACTTTTCAGACGATGATTAAGGTGCGATAGGTCGTTGTTTTGCACTCAGCTATGTCGTTGGAGTTGATGGACTCATTTATCTTTGAAGCCTTCCGCTGTTATCTAGTTTAGATGGCCTTCAGCCATTATTTATTTATGTAATCATACTCTTTATGAGGACTCGATGTAATAAGTGTGTGATTGAAACTCTGTTATAAATCCTCGAGTACTGTGTGTGTCAGCATTACCGATCCAGGGATGACACTGATGCACAGAGACTTGAGCGTTTGAGGTCTAGTCGCTACATGCTATGACTTTGCCATGCTTAATGTTTGTCACTTTGGGCCCGGGTGCCATGATTTCATATCTGAATTGTTTATGTTCTCACCATTATATCCATGTTCTAGATCTAATCTTGCAAGTTATAGTCACCTACTACGTATTATGATCCGGCAACCCTAGAGTGACAATAGTCGGGACCACTCCCGGTGATGACCGTAGTTTCAGGACTTCATGTATTCACCGTGTGCTAATGCTTTGTTCCGGTTCTCTATTAAAATGAGGCCTTAGTATCCCTTAGTTTCCAATAGGACCCCGCTGCCACGGGAGGGTAGGACAAAAGATGTCATACAAGTTCTTTCCATAAGCACGTATGACTATTTACAGAATACATGGCTACATTATATTTATGAACTAGAGCTATTGCCGTATTATCCTAGGTTATGATCGTCTCATGATGAATATCATCTAGCGAGTCGCTGATCCAATGCCTACTATTTTCCAACATATTGTTTCTGCTAAGTTACTACTGCTATCGTCACTATTGCACTTTCTACAAAATCACTGCTATCACTGTTACCGTTTCTTGTTGTTGCTACCAATACCAAAACTGTCATACTACTTTGCTACTAGTCACTTTGTTGCAGTTAATTAATCTCCAGGTGTGGTTGAATTGACAACTTAGCTGCTAATACTTGCAAATATTCTTTGGCCCCCCTCATGTCGAATCTATAAATTTGGGTTGAATACTCTACCCTCGAAAATGATTGCGATCCCATACACTAGTGGGTTATCACTCTCTCACAAGAAAAACATGATCACACCTTTGTACTCTTTGCGTGTTAATCACGTGGCGATGTGAACTAGATTATTGACTCTAGTAAACTCTTTGGGTGTTAGTCACATAGCGATGTGAACTATGGGTGTTAATCACATGGCAATGTGAACTAGATTATTGACTCTAGTGCAAGTGGGAGACTCAAGGAAATATGCCCTAGAGGCAATAATAAAGTTGTTATTTTATATTTCCTTATTCATGATAAAGGTTTATTATACATGCTAGAATTGTATTGATCGGAAACTTAAATACATGTGTGAATACATAAACAAATACCATGTCCCTAGTAAGCCTCTACTAGACTAGCTCGTTGATAAAAGATGGTTAATGTTTCCTAACCATGGACAAGTGTTGTCATTTGATAACGGGATCACATCACTAGGAGAATGATTTGATGGACCAGACCCATCCATTAACTTAGCATATGATCGTTCAATTTAGTGCTACTGCTTTCTTGAATGTCAAATACACGTTCCTTCGACCATGAGATCATGCAACTCCCGAATACCGGAGGAATACCTTGTGTGCTATCAAACGTCACAACGTAACTGGGTGATCATAAAGATGCTCTACAGGTATCCCCGAAGGTGTTTGTTGGGTTGTCATGGATCGAGATTGGTATTTGTCACTCCGAGTATCGGAGAGGTATCTCTGGGTCCTCTCGGTAATACACATCACAAGAAGCTTCGAAGAAAAGTGACTAAGGAGTTAGTTGCAAGATGATGTATTACAGAACGAGTAAAGAGATTTCCTGGTAACGAGATTGAACTACGTATGAAGATACCGACGATCGAGTCTCAGGCAAGTAACATACCAACAGACAAAGGGAATTGCGTATGTTGTCATAATGATTCGACCGATAAACATCTTCGTAGAATATGTAGGAACCAATATGGGCATCCAGGTTTCGCTATTGTTTATTGACCGGAGAGGTGTCTCGGTCATGTCTACATTGTTCTCGAACCCAGGGTCGGTGATATGTCTCCAATGTATCTATAATTTATGAAGTATTCATGCCATGTTTACAATAATTGTATATGGTTTTGGTATGATTTGCATGGAACTAACCTGGACTGATGCTGTTTTGAGCAGAACTACCATGGTGTTGTTTTTTGTGCAAAAATGAAAGTTCTCCAAATGAGCCGAAACTTTTTGACGATTTTTTTGAACAAAAGAGACCCTTGAAGCTTCGTGGAAGGACCAGAAGGTGAAGGAGCAGGGCACAAGACACAAGGGCACGCCAGGGGGCCCAGGCGTGCCTGGTGGGTTGTGCTCACATTGAGGGCCATCTTCGCGTGAAACTGACACCAAAAAATCCTATAAATAAAGAAACCATCAGAAATAACCTTAGATCAGAAGTTCCGCCGTGACAAACCTCTGTATCCACGAAAGCCAATTTGGGCCCTGTTCCGGCACCCTAAAATTGATGGGAAGGATTGTGCTCAACTAATAGAAGAAGAATTCTATAAAATGTTTGACAAGAAGTCTTCGAATGATGAGCATGATTGCAATGTTGTTAGTGTGAATTCTTTGTATATCCAAAATACTAATGATGATTGCACTAGTCATAAAAAAATGTTTCTTATAAGCATGTCAATTTTTGTGGAGTGCATAAAGTTTGTGAAGATGTGCCTTATAGGGAAGATAGATTTGTAAGAAGCATAAACATGATAGAACCAACTTTTGCTCAAAGTGATAAATGAATTTGCTACAAAATTATGTTCTCTTTATCCTATTACTTGTGAACTTTGCAATAAAGTTGGTCACCTTAATTTCCAATGCATGCTTTTTCATGATCGAATCATGTCCAAATATTGCAATAACTTGATCACCCTAGAAATTTATAATGAACTTTGTTTATTTTTGGGGAGTGAAAAATTGACACATAAAAATAGATGGTTTGAAGTATTCATTCTCACGGACGACATTGAAACTAATCTTATATATATATATATATATAGGGTGGGTCTATTATGATAACACCCCCTTAAGACCTTATTCTGCACACCCGGTGCTTATTCTGATAACACCTAGATCGAGTCAACCGAGCCGCAACGCAAAGGAGAAAAAAAGCACCCCACCCACCCACGTCAAACACCCCCTAGTCGTGCTTTCTCCCTCCCCATGACCCCCACCCACCCACCACCGCCCCCACCACCGCGCGCCCTCCTGCAACCACTTTCTGCCACGCGCCGGATGCACACTGCCGACGGCAACCGCGGCCCCCTCCCGAACGCCCCACCCGAGCGCCGCCCTGCCCCGAGCACCACCTTTCCTACCTCCCCCGTTTCGGCCATCCCAGGATCCGCCGGATCCAGCTCTATCTCTAGCGTCACCGCCGCCTCCCCCGACCACCGTTCCAACTGGGGTCATGGACTCCCTACATCGCCACCCTTCCTCACCCAAGTGGACACCACCGCGACCTCTCCTGGTGCCGGATCCAGTCGGATCCGCCTCCAAAGGCGTCATCCCGCGCACGGCCGTGGCCGGACCAGCTCCCCGTCCCGCCTCCTCTCCTGGATGCCACCGTTGCGGAAGCAGCACCTCCCCCTCCACTTCCGTAAATGGCCAGAGGCGGAGGTACTCCTCTACACCGTTCTGGTTCGGCGGGTCCTCACCTCCCTACGCCGCTCCGGCGCCAGATCTGGGCCCTCCGGCCCCTACCTCGCCACCACCTACCTCGACGGCGCCCCACGTGGGTGCAGTTCGCCCCGCTTCTCGTCGGGGTTCGGTTGCCCCGATGCTGTAGTGCGCCTGGAGGTTTCCTCCTACCCCATCCCGCCCCGCCCATTCTACTCCCGCCCCGTCCGGGGTGAGATCGCTATGCTCGTCTTGGTGAGGAGGGGCGGTGGAGGTTAGGACACACCGGATCAGGGCGCCCAACCACCAGATCTCATCGAGGCATGGAACACGAGATTTGCGATGATGTTTACCATCAAGGTGCCCTCTTCCTTCTATTCTTCTTCGAACAACAAAGCATCTATTAGTCCTCCGATTCTCTCTTCCTTTCTTGTAGTTCACTATGTGATTCATTGAAAAAAAATCATTTTCTAGTGCAGGGAGCAGGGCGAGGGAGGCCACGACGACCATGGCTGGGATCCCCCTGCCACAGCTATGCCAGGGGACGGATCTGTGTTTTGTCACCCGCCGCTGACAAAATCCACCCTCGGCGGTGACTACACGCGTCGGTGATGGGGAGGCTCTGCTCCTCGGGCTAGCAGCTACAACAGGGAGGTGCTCTACTTCTCCACCAACGGGCCAGCAGACTGCAGACGACTCCCAGGCAGTTCGGTGGCCTCGTGCTTCAGTCCGTTTCATTCCAAAAAACTGGAAAAGTTTGCTGTTTTGCTCTTGTTTTTTACAAGAATTTGGTGCTTCACTTCTGTTAATAAAACCACAAGCAGTATTCTTTCTTTTTCAATGCGGTTCACTTGTACTTTTGTATATGTGAGAAAAAGGAAGCATCATGTGCATGTAGTTCCTTTTTGTATATGCCTGCAATGTGGTGTGTGTATGTCTGCAGTACACCCCATCGGTCATGTGTTCTTAGAAAAACAATTTGTATTGTCACATGTGGCCATTTCACTTGTTTTCTGTATGCTTGCAATGTGGTGTATGTACGTTTGCAGTGCACTCCCGTGGTTCCCTTTGCAGAACAATAAAAAATCAACACAGAAAGAAGTTCATTTCTTTTTAGATGAAGTCCACTAGTTTCTGCCCTGTGATTCACTTACATCAACCGAAACAATGCAGTTCTTTAGTCTGGGTCACGCGGTTCACTAACTTTGACCATGAGGTTCACAAATAAGCGTAAAAAAGTTAGAAAAAAGAGAAAACTTACGGGGTTCACTTGCCTGTCTGATGCAGTGCGGTTTTCATTTTGAAGCAGTGCGGTCGGCCGTATGATGTTGTTCATCCCGTAAGTGCAAAAAATTGTTACGGAAGCAAAAAAAGTAATGCGGTTCATTTCTTGGTAGTGTTGTGGTTCATTTACACCCGATGTGAAGTGCACTCTACTTTCTCGTCCTTAAAAAAAATTATGTTTGAATTAAAGAAATCATGCAGTTCTCTTACCCGTCTGATGCAGAGCGGTTTTTCGTCCGATTTTTCGTCCGATGCAGTGCGGTTTTTAGTCGGATGAAGTATGCATGTCGATTTGGGTGTCGCGAAAAACAGTGTCCGCATTTCGGTAAATTCAAAATTCCTCTTAAACAGTAAAGAATTAGAGAGAATGTTCTACATGAAAAAGTTGCGTCTCGTCCATATATTTTCCAACGGCATATCATTTGGATCATTTCGACAACCGTTTTGTAAAAATTTCAAAAAAAAGGCCGCTATCACTCGTCCTCCGCCGCACGATTTTCAAAATTAACTTAAAACTGTAAGGAATCTCAAAACCATTCCTACATATGATAGTTGCGCCTTGTCCATAGCTTTCCAACGACGTATTACACGCCTCGTTTCAATAAACGGTTCAAAAACTAGAGCGAAAACAGTACCAAAAATTTGGAAAAAATTGAAAAAACAGAATTCCGAGATTTAGTAAATTTGCAACTGCTCTTAAACCGTAACGAATTAGAGAAAGATTTATATATGGAAAAAATGCGCCTCGATGATATGTATCCAACAGCGTATCGTTTGCTTCATTCTGTCGAGCGGTTTAGAAGAAATCGCGAAAAAATGCTCGCTGCCACTCATCGTCCACCGCGCCGTTTTTGAAACTGCTCTTAAACCGCAAGGAATCTCGAAAAGTGTTCAACATGGCGAAGTTGCGTCTAATCCATAGCTTTTTAACGGTATATTATACTCCTCATTCCGATAAACGATTAAAAAACTAGAGCGAAAACAGTACCAGAAAAACACTGCATGCAATTTTTTTTGACGCGAAGTTCACTAGTCTCTGTTGAAGTGCTCGTCGTCAAAATGATGCAGTGCGCTTCTATTCAGCGTGCAGTGCCGAAGTGGTGTGCAGAATAGTTATTCTGCTAATATTAGCAGAATATATATATATATATATATATATATATATATATATATATATATATATATATATATATTGCATGGTAAATTGCAATGAGAATGCTTATATTGCCAACTATAGAAAGATGGGAAAGCCAATAGAATATAAAATGAATACTAATGAAAGGTAAAGATTTCCACTTTCCCTCCTATTGTCTCTCATGATGAAATAGGTGACGAGGAGGAGCTCCCTATTCAACCAATCTCATCAATAAGAAGCTCAAAAATAATAATTAAACCCACACATGATGTGGTGAAGAAGAAGACAAGAAGAAAGAATAGAGGTAAAAAGGTCTCCCAAATAATGTTGCTCCTATTATTATTGTGCCTCATGAAAATGAATCAAAAATAATTGTGGAAGATGATGCACTTGATGATGATATTGCTTCTTTGTCTTATGGCACAATGTCCGAGAGCACTATTGATGATGATTTTGTTATGCCTATTGCTTGTTGTAATGATTATGATTGCGAAGATAATGATACTTCTTATGATCTTGGAAATCTTTTTGGCACCAACTTGGGAAATTATGATGATAGCAATTGTTGTACCATTGGTGTTATTCTTACTATTAATGATGAGAGTGATTATGCGTATGATATGCCAAGCCACAAGCTTGGGGATGCTATGTTTGATGAGAATGACATGTGATACGTCTCTGTCGTATCTATACTTTTTGATTGTTCCATGCCAATATTATACAACTTTCATATACTTTTGGCAACTTTTTATATTATTTTTGGGACTAACATATTGATCCAGTGCCCAGTGCCAGTTCCTGTTTGTTGCATGTTTTATGTTTCGCACAAACCCCATATCAAACAGAGTCCAAACGGGATAAAAACATACGAAGAATATTTTTGGAATATTTATGATTTTTGGGAGGAAAAACCAACGCGAGACGGTGCCCAAGGGGACCACGGGGCAGGGGCGCGCCCCAGGGGGACAGGCACGCCCCTGACCCTCGTGGGCCGGCAGTTGACGTTGTTCTTTTGCCGCAAGAAAACTAATTTTCGGAGAAAAATCTGGGTGAAAGTTTCAACCCAATCGGAGTTACGGATCACCGGATATATAAGAAACGGTGAAAGGGCAGAATCAGAGAGCGCAGAAACAGAGAGAGACAGAGACAGATCCAATATCGGAGGGGCTCTCGCCCCTCCCACGCCATGGGAGCCAAGGACCAGAGGGGAAACCCTTCTCCCATCTAGGGAGGAGGTCAAGGAAGAAGAAAAAGAAGAAGGGGGGCTCTCTCCCCCTTGCTTCCGGTGGCGCCGGAGCGCTTCCGGGGGCCATCATCATCACCGCGATCTACACCAACAACTTCACCGCCCTCATCACCAACTCTTCCCCCCTCTATGCAGTGGTGTAACCTCTCTTTTACCCATTGTAATCCCTACTTAAACATGGTGCTCAACGCTATATATTATTTCCCAATGATGTATGGCTATCCTATGATGTTTGAGTAGATCCATTTTGTCCTATGGGTTAATTGATGATCGTGATTGGTTTGAGTTGCATGTTTTATTATTGGTGATGTCCTATTGTGCCCTCCGTGTCGCACAAGCGTGAGGGATTCCCGCTGTAGGGTGTTGCAATATGTTCATGATTCGCTTATAGTGGGTTGCTTGAGTGACATAAGCATAAACCCGAGTAAGGGGGTTGTGGCGTATGGGATAAAGGGGACTTGATATGTTAATGCTATGGTTGGGTTTTACCTTAGTGATATTTAGTAGTTGCGGATGCTTTCTAGAGTTCCAATCATAAGTGCATATGATCCAAGAAGAGAAAGTATGTTAGCTTATGCCTCTCCCTCAAATAAAATTGCAATAGTGATTACCGGTCTAGTTATCGATTGCCTAGGGACAAATAACTTTCTCGTGACAAAAAGCTCTCTACTAAAACTAACTTAGTTGTGTCTTAATCTAAACAGCCCCTACTTTTTATTTACGTGCTCTTTATTATCTTGCAAACCTATCCAACAACACCTACAAAGTCCTTCTAGTTTCATACTTGTTTTAGGTAAAGTGAATGCTAAGCGTGCGTAGAGTTGTATCGGTGGTCAACAGAACTTGATGGAATATTTCTTCTACCTTTAGCTCCTCGTTGGATTCGACACTCTTACTTATCGAAAGAGGCTACAACTAATCCCCTACACTTGTGGGTTATCAAGACCTTTTTCTGGCACCGTTGCCGGGGAGTCATAGCGTGGGGTGAATATTCTCGTGTGTGCTTGTTTGCTTTATCACGAAGTAATTTTTATTTGTTGTTTTAAATTGTTCTTTATCTTTAGTTATGGATATGGAACATGAAATACCAAAAAAAATTAGGTGTACTTGCTACTCATGGAGATGGGGAACCTCCTAAAACCCTAGATGCTAGTTATGTGAAAAACATTATGTACTGCTTTGATAATCCTGAGAAAACCCCATTCATTTATGTTATGGGAGACACGTTGGATCAACGTGAATACTTTAGGGACTATCGCTTGACACAAAAAGGGAAACTATTATGGGATCAAATTCATATGTTGCATTGGTATGCTCGGGAACTATGCTTGAGATATGATTATACTTGTTGCTCTAGGATGAAGGCTCCACACCTTCCCTTTTCAAGCAAATTTAATGATGATAAAACCTTGGCTTCTTATGCTAATGGTATATATGATTACTATGATGTGGAACAAATAGAAGAATTCGTTGCTTTTATGGGTTCTTATGAAATTGAATCTTTGTTTAAAGAGTTTGAAGATTTTGATGATTCAGTTTATAGACCTGAAAATTTTGCTATACTTAAATATTGTTATGAGAATTATGAATACAATTCCGATATTGATGCATTTATTGAGAAAGTCTCCATTGTCCAAGAAGAGACTAATATTTTGCAGGAGTCTACGGAAGAAGAAATTGAAGAAACTGTGAGGTCATTGGATGAAAAATATGATGAGGAGAGCGAAGAACAAAAGGACGAAGAGCGGATTAGCTACCTGTGCCCACCTTTTAATGAGAGTAACTCTTCAAGTCATACATTGTTTAATTTCCCTTCATGCTTACCGAAGGATGATTGCTATGATGATTGCTATGATCCCGTTGATTGTCTTGAAATATCCCTTTTTGATGATGCTTGCTATGCTTGTGGCCAAGATGCCAATATGAATTATGCTTATGGAGATGAACTTGCTATAGTTCCTTATGTTAAACATGAAATTGTTGCTATTGCACCCACACATGATAGTCCTATTATATTTTTGAATTCTCCCTACTACACTATATCACAGAAGTTTGCCCTTATTAAGGACTATATTGATGGGTTGCGTTTTACTACTCCACATGATGATTTTTATAGATATAGTATGCATGTGCTTGCTGCTCCTACTTGCAATTATTATGAGAGAGGAACTATATCTCCACCTCTCTATGTTTCCAATATGATAAAATTGCAAGAAACGGCTTATACTATGCATTGACATTTACTTAGTGTGCATGAATTGTTCTTTTATGACATGACGATGCATAGGAAGAGAGTTAGACTTCGTTGTTGCATGATATATGTTACTTTGTGCTCACTACTAAATTACAAATCATTGTTAATTAAAATTGGCTTTGATATACCTTGGGATCCGGGTGGATCCATTACTTGAGCACTATATGCCTAGCTTAATGGCTTTAAAGAAAGCGCTGCCAGTGAGACAACCTGGAAGTTTTAGAGAGTCATTTATTTCTGTTGAGTGCTTTTATATAGTCTAGAAACAAAAAAAAAGGGGGAACCCAAAACTTTTCAAAAAGGAAAGTGAAAGTGAGAAAGACAAGCATTGTTGAAGTGGGAGAGCTCCTTAAACTTTGTTCATGCTCACAGAAAATTTGTGAATCTTAATTACAGAAAATTTTCATCAAAAATAACTATCCCATTGTACAATTCCATTGTATTATAAAAATAATGTGCCAAGGTTTTCCTTTAGGATGTTTACAATGCTTGTTGGTTTGTGCGGTGCAGGACAAAAACTGTGGCTGTAGTGCGTGATTTTAAATTTTTTACTGGAATATCAAACGGCTCTGATTCTTTTGAATTGTCTTGCTATACAAATTGTTTATTTGTTCTAATTTTGGCATAATTTTGGGGTACTAGAAGTATGGTGAATGTTTAGATTAGTACAGACTGTCCTGTTTAAGACAGATTCTGTTTTTGATGCACAGTTTGCTTGTTTTGATGCAACTATCAATTTCTATCAGTGAATTAAGCCATGGAAAAGTTATATATTACAGTATACACAATGCAAAAACAAAATATGAATTGGTTTGCAACAGTACTTAGAGTAGTGATTTGCTTTATTATATTAACGGATCTTACCGAGTTTTCTGTTGAAGTTTTGTGTGGATGAAGTGTTCGAAGATCGAGGAGGTCTCGATATGAGGAAAAGGAGGAGAGGCAAGAGCTCAAGCTTGGGGATGCCCAAGGAACCCAAAGTAAATATTCAAGGAGACTCAAGCGTCTAAGCTTGGGGATGCCCCGGAAGGCATCCCCTCTTTCTTCAACAAGTATCGGTATGTTTTCGGATTCGTTTCATTCATGTGATATGTGCAAGTCTTGGAGCGTCTTTTGCATTTAGTTTTCACTTTTCTTTTATGCACCATGCTGGTATGAGATAGTCCTTGGTTGATTTATAGAATGCTCATTTCACTTCACTTAAATCTTTTGAGTATGGCTTTATAGAATGCTTCATGTGCTTCACTTATATTATTTGAAGTTTGGATTGCATGTTTCTCTTCACACAGAAAACCGCCATTTGTAGAATGCTCTTTTGCTTCACTTATATTTGTTAGAGCATGGGCATATATTTTGTAGAAAGAATTAAACTCTCTTGCTTCACTTATATCCATTTAGAGAGATGACAGGAATTGGTCATTCACATGGTTAGTCATAAAATCCTACATAAAACTTGTAGATCACTGAATATGATATGTTTGATTCCTTGCCATAGTTTTGCGACATAAAGGTGGTGATATTAGAGTCGTGCTAGTTGAGTAATTGTGAAATTGAGAAATACTTGTGTTGAGGTTTGCAAGTCCTGTAGCATGCATGTATGGTAACCTTGTGTGACAAATTTGAAGCATCGGGTCTTTCTTTGATTGTCTTCCTTATGAGTGGCGGTCGGGGACGAGCGATGGTCTTTTCCTACCAATCTATCCCCCTAGGGTCATGCGTAGTAGTACTTTAATTCAAGGGCTAATAAACTTTTGCAATAAGTATATGAGTTCTTTATGACTAATGTGAGTCCATGGATTATACGCACTCTCACCCTTCCATCATTGCTAGCCTCTTCGGTACCGTGCATTGCCCTTTCTCACCTCGAGAGTTGGTGCAAACTTCGCCGGTGCATCCAAACCCCGTGATATGATACGCTCTATCACACATAAGCCTCCTTATATCTTCCTCAAAACAGCCACCATACCTACCTATCATGGCATTTCCATAGCCATTTTGAGATATATTGCCACGCAACTTCCTTCATCATCATATACATGACTTGAGCATTCATTTTCATACTGCTTTGCATGATCGTAAGACAGCTAGCATTATGTTTTCATGGCTTGTCCGTTTTTTGATGTCTTTGCTATGCTAGATCATTGCACATCCCGGTACACCGCCGGAGGCATTCATATAGAGTCATATATTTATTTTAGATATCGAGTTGTAATATTGAGTTGTAAGTAAATAAAAGTGTGATGATCATCATTATTAGAGCATTGCCCCAGTGAGGAAAGGATGATGGAGACTATGATTCCCCCACAAGTCGGGATGAGACTCCGGACTTTAAAAAAGAGGCCAAAGAAACCCAAATAAAAAAAGGAGGCCAAAGAAGCCCACCAAAAAAATAAAAAAGAGAGAAGAGAAAATAAAAAATGAGAGACAAAGAGAGAAGGGGCAATGTTACTATCCTTTTACCACACTTGTGCTTCAAAGTAGCACCATGTTCTTCATAGAGAGAGTCTCTTGAGTTATCACTTTCATATACTAGTGGGAATTTTCATTATAGAACTTGGCTTGTATATTCTGATGATGGGCTTCCTCAAATGCCCAAGGTCTTCATGAGAAAGCAAGTTGGATGCACACCCACTTAGTTTCAGTTTGAGCATTCATACACTTATAGCTCTAGTGCATCCATTGCATGGCAATCCCTACTCCTCGCATTTACATCAATTGATGGGCATCTCCATAGCCCGTTGATTAGTCGTGTCGATGTGAGACTTTCTCCCTTTTTGTCTTCTTCACACAACCTCCACCATCATATTCTATTCCACCTATAGTGCTATGTCCATGGCTCATGCTCATGTATTGCGTGAAAGTAGAAAAGTTTTGAGAATGTCAAAAGTATGAAACAATTGTTTGGCTTGTCATCGGGGGTGTGCATGATTTGAATATTTTGTGTGATGAAGATGGAGCATAGCCAGACTATATGATTTTGTAGGGATAACTTTCTTTGGCCATGTTGTTTTGAAAAGACATGATTGCTTTATTAGTCCGCTCGAAGTATTATTGTTCTTATGTCAAATGATAGACTATTGCTTTGAATCACTCGTGTCTTAATATTCATG
Organism: Triticum dicoccoides; assembly: GCF_002162155.2. Classification (NCBI taxonomy): domain Eukaryota; kingdom Viridiplantae; phylum Streptophyta; class Magnoliopsida; order Poales; family Poaceae; genus Triticum; species Triticum dicoccoides. The sequence continues at coordinate 694,490,456 of NC_041385.1, read as the reverse complement.
CCATGATTAGATACATGATCAAGATTATGCTAGGTAGCATTCCACATCAAAAATTATCTTTTTTTATCATTTACCTACTCGAGCACGAGCAGGAATTAAGCTTGGGGATGATGATACATCTCCGTCGTATATATAATTTTTGATTGTTACATGCCAATATTATTCAACTTTCATATACTTTTGGCAACTTTTTATACTATTTTTGGGACTAACATATTGATCCAGTGCCCAGTGCCAGTTCCTGTTTGTTGCATGTTTTATGTTTCGCAGAAACCCCATATCAAACGGAGTCCAAACGAGATAAAAACGGAGAGAGAATATTTTTGGAATATTTATGATTTTTGGGAAGAAAAACCAACGCGATACGGTGCTCGAGGGGGCCACGAGGCAGGGGGCGTACCCCTGACCCTAGTGGGCACCCCGTAAGGCGGTTGACGCTCTTCTTTTGCCGCAAGAAAGCTAATATTTGGAGAAAAATCTAGGCGAAAGTTTCAACCCAATCAGAGTTACGGATCTCCGGATATGTAAGAAACGGTGAAAGGGCAGAATCAGAGAGCGCAGAAATGGAGAGAGACAGAGACAGATCCAATATCAGAGGGGCTCTCGCCCCTCCCACGAGAAGAAGAAGAAGAAGAAGAAGAAGAAGAAGAAGAAGAAGAAGAGAAGAAGAAGAAGAAGAAGAAGAAGAAGAAGAAGAAGAAGAAGAAGAAGAAGAAGAAGAAGAAGAAGAAGAAGAAGAAGAAGAAGAAGAAGAAGAAGAAGAAGAAGAAGAAGAAGAAGAAGAAGAAGAAGAAGAAGAAGAAGAAGAAGAAGAAGAAGAAGAAGAAGAAGAAGAAGAAGAAGAAGAAGAAGAAGAAGAAGAAGAAGAAGAAGAAGAAGAAGAAGAAGAAGAAGAAGAAGAAGAAGAAGAATAAGAAGAAGAAGAATAAGAAGAAGGGGGCTCTCTTCCCCTTGCTTCCGGTGGCGCCGGAGCGTTGCCGGGGGCCATCATCATCACCGTGATCTACACCAACAACTTCACCGCCCTCATCACCAACTCTTCCCCCATCTATGCAGTGGTGTAACCTCTCTTTTACCCACTGTAATCTCTACTTAAACATGGTGCTCAACGCTATATATTATTTCCCAATGATGTATGGCTATCCTATGATGTTTGAGTAGATCCATTTTGTCCTATGGGTTAATTGATGATCGTGATTGGTTTGAGTTGCATGTTTTATTATTGGTGTTGTCCTATTGTGCCCTCTGTGTCACGCAAGCGTGAGGGATTCCCGCTATAGGGTGTTGCAATATGTTCATGATTTGCTTATAGTGGGTTGCTTGAGTGGCATAAGCATAAACCCGAGTAAGGGGGTTGTGGCGTATGGGATAAAGGGGATTTGATATGTTAATGCTATGGTTGGGTTTTACCTTAATGATCTTTAGTAGTTGCTGATGCTTGCTAGAGTTCCAATCATCAGTGCATATGATCCAAGAAGAGAAAGTATGTTAGCTTATGCCTCTCCCTCAAATAAAATTGCAATAGTGATTACCGGTCTAGTTATCGATTGCCTAGGGGCAAATAACTTGCTCGTGACAAAAAGCTCTCTACTAAAACTAACTTAGTTGTGTCTTCATCTAAACAGCCCCTACTTTTTATTTATGTGCTCTTTATTATCTTGCAAACCTATCCAACAACACCTACAAAGTCCTTCTAGTTTCATACTTGTTTTAGGTAAAGCGAACGCTAAGCGTCCGTAGAGTTGTATCGGTGGTCGATAGAACTTGAGGGAATATTTGTTCTACCTTTAGCTGCTTGTTAGGTTCGACACTCTTACTTATCGAAAGAGGCTACAACTGATCCCCTACACTTGTGGGTTATCAACATGTTTGAGAATTTATTTGCTACAATTAATGTTTGTCCCAAGCTTGGGGATGATATGCTTAATGATGATGATCTTTTTAGGTCCCCTACTTTGAATGATCAAATTTGCTATGATGATTGCATGCCTCCTATCTATGATGAGAACAAAGTTGCTACTGATGATGATTATTGTGATGATACTTATGTTATAAAAAGTAGTGGTAATTATTGTCATAATTTTGAACATCCTTTTACTTAACATTACTCTTTTAATGTGGAAACAATTTTTAGTATTTGAGTTTCATATGATACTCCCACTATTGTGAATGAGAATAAAATTGCTTATATGGATAGTAATAAATTTTCTATGCTTTTGGATCATGAAAAGAATCCTTTATGAGATGGTTATATTGTTGAATATATTCATGATCCTACTGAAAATTATTATGAGAGAGGAACTTATGATTCATGATGCTCTTGTTATGTTTCCATCCTTATCTTTTATGCGAGCATGATTGAACTCATCATGCCTAGCTAAAAGGCATTAAAGAAAAGCGCTTGTTGGGAGACAACCCAACATTTTTAGCTACTGTTTCTGTGTGTTCACATGATTATGCTACTATATTAATCATGTTTAATTGCTTTTTTCAATAAAGTGCTCAGTAAAGCCTTTGGTATAGTGTGGATGTTAGTTGACTTGAATCTGTGCAAAAACAGAAACTTTTGCGCTTAGTCCAGGAATTTTCGAAATTCACTACAATGTGCTTTCGATCTGGAGTTTTTAAAGGTGATAGATATACAAATTCCCTACGCTTTCCTAATTTTTCAGAATTTTTGGAGTAGCAGAAGTATGGTTGTTTTCCAGATCATTACAGACTGTTCTGTTTTTGACATATTCTGTTTTCAATGCATAGTTTGCTTGTTTCCTAGTTTCTATGGATTATATTGCTCAATATAAATTGTGGAAATGATAAGGTACATTAGGCATTGTGTGATAACAATTATGAATCTTGTCTTTGATAGTAACAAAGTGAATGATTTGCTTTATCATACTAACCAATCACACGAAGTTCCCTTAAGTTTTGTGTGATTGAAGTCTTCAAGTTTTGGGTGAGATATCGATATGAGGAGAATAAGGAGTGACAATACCCTAAGCTTGGGGATGCACAAGGCACCCCAAGTTAATATTCAAGGAAGATCCAAGCAACTAAGCTTGGGGATGCCCCGGAAGGCATCCCCTCTTTCGTCTCCAACATTAACGGTAATCTTACTTGGGGCTATATTTTCATTCGTCACATGATATGAGTTTTGCTTGGAGTGTCATTTTATTTTGTTTTGATTTGCTTGCTTCTATCTATAATAATGTTTTGCATATTTTACTTCAATAAAAATGTCAAGTATAGCCTTTGCCATGCTTATTTTGCAAGTATATAGTTGCTATTTCAAAACAGAAAGTTCATCGCTGTTGCAAAACTTCTCTAGAAAAGTTAGAATGTGATAAAATGTTGAAATTTTTTGCATAAAAAACTATGATAAATTTTCTACAGTGTGGTAATTTTTTAGATTTTTTTAGTTGAATAATTATGGATCCTTCTTCATCCTTTATGGACTATTCTGTTTAGACAGATTGTTGTTATGATTGCATTGTTTGCTAGTTTAATGATTCTATTTGAGGATAGGAGTATTAAATATGCATAGGCATTTAGTATGCAATGTTAAGTTATAATTTTAGTGATTTTCTACAATAGAGAATGACAAGGTGTTGCATTGATTTATACTAACGTATCGTATGAGTTCTTGTTGAGTTTTGTGTGGACAAAGTTTTTAAGAATTAGGGAAACCGTGTTATGAGAAGAATGAAGAAGACACAGGAGCTCAAGCTTGGGTATGCCCAAGCATCCCAAGTTAATATTCTAAGAATTCTCAAACATCTAAGCTTGGGGATGCCCCAGTAGGCATCCCACTTTTCTTCATCAACAATAGGTTAGCCTCGGTTGAGCCTAAGTTTTTGCTTCTTCACATGATGTGTGCCATTCTTAGAATTTCATTTTATTTTGTTTTGCTTGCTGTTTTAATTAGATACTTAGATCTGAAAGTTTTTAAATAAAAGAGAGTCCTGAAATAGCTACCCATTTACATAACTACTTGCTTGATCTTCACTTATATCTTTTTGGAGTAGTTTGTCATTTACTCTTGTGCTTCACTTATATCCTAAGAGTAAATTGTTGAATGAATTGAATATAATGAAGTTGGAATTTAATGTTCATATTGTGCCTGGTAGTATCTCCACATTGGGTTTAGAAAGTGAAATTTTTTGAAGCTTGACAATCACAATATTGGTCATACAACCAATTCATGAATGATTAGTATAAGGAAGAGAACTTTCACATACAAATATATTATCTTGGAAATCTTCTATGATTGTGAATACCCATTAGTTATTTTCAAACTTGAGAAAATTAGTTGAAGTTGGACAAGTAATACAACGTAATGAATTATGGTTGTGTATATTTGCATAGAAGTTATATTGTCATGGTTCCTCCAACATGTGATGTTTGCCTAGGATCTTTTGCTAGCCAAAAATTCGTACTAAGTAGAGATCCTACTTGTGCATCCGAAAACCCTTAAACCCAGTTTCTTTCCATGAGTGAACACCATACCTACCTATGGATTGAATAAGATCCTTCAAGTAAGTTGTCATCAGTGCATAAAGCAATAAAAATTGCTCCTAAATATGTTTGATCTTTTATTGTAAGGGAAAATTGAGCGTTGTACAAACTTGTGATGGCAAAGTAATAAAAGCGATGGGCTGCATAATAAAGGTTGCTATCATAAGGGGCAATATAACGTGACGTTCCTTTGCATTAAGAGCTTGGGCATCCAAATAAAAAGCGCATGACAACCTCTGCTTCCCTCTGCGAAGGGCCTATCTTTTACTTTTCAATATTTAGTTTTATGCAAAGAGTCAATAGTATGAATCTCATATCAACCTCAACTATTCTTTAGTTGGCAAGCATCATGTGGTGGGGAAAGATCTAGGCACATATGACCAGTCAAATATATTTGATCATGAATTATTATTGTTGACAATTATCTCTATGATAAATGAGGTGGCGGGCAAAATATTAAGCCACTATTTTTCTCTGTGCTTGATGGATGTCATTTGTTCTAAGAATATGCTTTGAGTACTAGTAATCATGGAAGACTATATGATGATTGAGTATGTGGAGCTCTTACTTAGACTTTGTTGAATAAGTTAAATTGCAATTGTTTGGTGAATAAGAATATAGGTTGTTGAGTTTCAGGAGAATTCGTTGTTTGAACCTTAACATGTGAATTTGTTGCTACTTTAAACATGAAAAGTTTTATGAGAAAGAATTGTTGTTATGTTGCTAGTAAAAGTGGTTGAAATTATCATTGATCAAACTTATGCACTTTGCTAGCATTCACACTTCATAAATTATTTCTTTTATCATTTACCTACTCGAGGACGAGCAGGAACTAAGATTGGGGATGCTGATACATCTCCAACGTATCTATAATTTATGAAGTTTTCATGCCATGTTTACAATAATTTTTATATGGTTTTGGTATGCTTTGCATGGAACTAACCCGGACTGACGTTGTTTTTAGCAGAACTACCTGGTGTTGTTTTTTGTGTAGAAATGAAAGTTCTCCAAATGAGCTAAAACTTTTTGACGATTTGTTTTGGAACAAAAGAGACCCCTGAAGCTTCATGGAAGGACCAGAAGGTGAAGGAGTAGGGCACAAGACGTCGGGGCGCGCCAGGGGGGCCGAAGCGCGCCCCGATGGGTTATGCTCACCTTGAGGCCCATCTTTGTGTGAAATTGACGCCGAAAAATCCTATAAATAGAGAAACCATCAGAAATAACCCAAGATCGGAAGTTCCGCCTCCACAAGCCTTTGTATCCACGAAAACCAATTTGGACCCTGTTTCGGCACCCTGCCAGAGGAGCAGATCATCACCGGAGGCCATCTTCATCATCCCTATGGACACCATGATGAGGAGGGAGTAGTCCACCCTCGGGGCTGAGGGTTTGTCTCAGTAGCTATGTGTTTAATCTCTCTCTCTCTCTCGTGTTCTTGAGATGTCACGATCTTGATGTATCGCGGGGTTTGTTAATATAGTTGGATCATATGGTGTTTCTCCCTCTCTATCTTGTTGTGATGAATTGAGTTTTTGATACGTCCATTTTGCATCATGCTTTTATATCAATATTTATTGCATTATGGGCTGTTATTACACGTTATGTCACAATACTTATGGCTATTCTCTCTTATTTTACAAGGTTTATCATGAAGAGGGAGAATGCCGGCAGCTGGGATTCTGGCTGGAAAAGGAGCAAATATTGGCAACCTATTCTGCGCAGCTCCAAAAGTCCTGAAACTCAATGAAAGTCATTTTTGGAATTAAGAATTTTTTAGCAAAGAAAGTACCTGAGGGGGCCCACACCCTGGCCAGGAGGGTGGGGGCGCGCCCCCTGTCTCCTGGGCCCCTTGTTGGCCCTCCGGTGCCCATCTTCTGCTATATGAAGTCTCTTATCCTAGAAAAAATCAGAGGCAAGCTTGCGGCACAAAACTCCGCCGCCATGAGGCGGAACCAATCTAGGGCTCCGGCGGAGCTGTTCTGTCGGGGAAACTTCCCTCTGGGAGGGGGAAATCATCACCATCATCATCACCAACGATCCTCTCATCGGGAGGGGGTCAATCTCCATCAACATCTTCACTAGCAACATCTCCTCTCAAAACCCTAGTTCATCTCTTGTATCCAATCTTGTATCAAAACCACAAATTTGTACCTGTGGGTTGCTAGTAGTGTTGATTACTCCTTGTAGTTGATGCTAATTGGTTTACTTGGTGGAAGATCATATGTTCAGATCCTTAATGCATATTAATACTCCTCTAATCATGAACATGAATATGCTTTGTGAGTAGTTACGTTTGTTCCTGAGGACATGGGTGAAGTCTTGCTATTAGTAGTCATGTAAATTTGGTATTCGTTCGATATTTTGATGAGATGTATGTTGTCTCTCCTCTAGTGGTGTTATGTGAACGTCGACTACATGACTCTTCACCATTATTTGGGCCTAGAGGAAGGCATTGGGAAGTAATAAGTAGATGATGGGTTGCTAGAGTGACAGAAGCTTAAACCCTAGTTTATGCGTTGCTTCGTAAGGGGCTAATTTGGATCCATATGTTTCATCTATGGTTAGGTTTACCTTAATACTTCTTTTGTAGTTGCGGATGCTTGCAATAGGGGTTAATCATAAGTGGGATGCTTGTCCAAGTAAGGGTAGTACCCAAGCACTGGTCCACCCACATATCAAATTATCAAAGTACCGAACGTGAATCATATGAGCGTGATGAAAACTAGCTTGACGATAATTCCCATGTGTCCTCAAGAGCGCTTTTCTCATTATAAGAAATTGTCCAGGCTTGTCCTTTGCTACAAAAAGGATTGGGCCAACTTGCTGCACTTTATTTACTTTTATTGCTTGTTACCCGTTACAAATTATCTTATCACAAAACTATCTGTTACCTACAATTTCAGGGCTTGCAGAGATTATATTACTGAAAACCGCTTGTCATTTCCTTCTGCTCCTCGTTGGGTTTGACACTCTTACTTATCGAAAGGACTATGATAGATCCCTTAAACTTGTGTATCATCAAGACTCTTTTCTCGCACCGTTGCCGGGGAGTGAAGCGCCTTTGGTGAGTGAAACTTGGTAAAGAAACATTTATATAGTGTTCTGAAATTTTCTGTCACTTGTTACTATGGAAGCTAATCCTTTGAGGGGCTTGTTTGGGGTATCTTCACCCCGACCAGTAGAGCAAAGAGTTTCTCCTCAACCTACTAAACCTACTGAAAATATTTACTTTGAGATTCCTTCGGGTATGATAGAGAACTGCTAGCTAATCCCTTTGCAGGAGATGGAGAATTGCATCCCGATTTACACCTTATCTTTGTGGATGAAGTTTGTGGATTATTTAGGCTTGCAGGTATTCCCAATGATGCTGTCAAAAGGAAGGTCTTCCCTTTATCTTTGAAAGGAGATGCATTGACATGGTATAGGCTATGCGATGATACGGGATCTTGGAACTATAAACGATTGAAGTTGGAATTTCACCAGAAGTTCTATCCTATGCATCTTGTTCATCGTGATCGTAATTACATATATAATTTTTGGCCTCACGAAGGAGAAAGCATCGCTCAAGCTTGGGGGAGTCTTAAGTCAATGTTACATTCATGCCCCAATCATGAGCTCTCAAGAGAAATGATTATTCAAATTTTTTATGCTCGGCTTTCTCTCAATGATCGCACCATGCTCGATACTTCCTGTGCTGGTTCTTATATGCTGAAGACTACTGAATTCAAGTGGGACTTATTGGAAAGAATTAAACGCAACTCTGAAGATTGGGGTTACGATGATGGTAAGGAGTAAGGTATAACACCTAAGTTTGATTGTGTTAAATCTTTTATGGATACCGATGTTTTTCGTGGATTTAGCGCTAAATATGGACTTGACTCTGAGATAGTAGCTTCTTTCTGTGAATCTTTTGCTGCTCATGTTGATCTCCCTAAGGAGAATTGGTTTAAATATAATCCTCCCATTGAAGTAAAAGTAGTTGCACCTACTACAGCTGAAGAAAAGACTATTACTTATAATGATCCTATTGTTCCTACTACTTATGTTGAGAAACCACCTTTTCCTGTCAGGATAAAGGATCATGCTAAAACTTCAAATGTTGTTCATAAGAGTAATACTAGAACTTATACACCTCCCGAGCGAATCAAAGTTGAACCTAGTATTGCTATGGTTAAAGATCTCTTGGATGATAATTTAGATGGGCATGTTATTTATTTCTGTGGTGAAACTGCTAATATTGTCAGACCAGATGCTAAGATAGATAGACCTCTTGTAGGCATGCCTGTTTTTTCTGTTAAAATAGGAGATCATTGTTATCATGGCTTATGTTATATGGGTGCTAGTGCTAGTGCAATACTCTTTGACTTATATAAATAAATTATGCATGATATTGCACCCGCTGAAATGGAAGATATTGATGTTACTATTAAGCTTGCCAATAGGGATACTATTAAGCCATTTGGGATTGTTAGAGATGTTGAAGTCTTGTGTGGGAAAGTTAAATATCCCACTGATTTTCTTGTTCTTGGTTCCCCACAAGATGACTTTTGTCCCATTATATTTGGTAGACCCTTCTTGAATACTATTAATGCTAGGATCGATTGTGAAAAGGATATTGTTACAATTGGCTTAGGGGATATGTCTCATAAGTTTAATTTTGCTAAGTTTTGTAGACAACCCCGTGATAAAGAATCCCCTAGTAAGGATGAGATAATTGGTCTTGCTTCTATTGTCGTACCTCCTACTGATCCATTAGAACAATATTTGCTAGACCATGAAAATGATATGCTTATGGATGAAATAAGGGAAATAGATAAAGTATTCCTTCAACATGGTCCTATCCTTAAACACAACTTACCTGTTGAAATCCTAGGGGATCCCCCTCCACCCAAGGGTGATCCCGTGTTTGAGCTCAAACCATTACCTGATAATCTTAAGTATGCTTATCTAGATGAAAAGAAAATATATCATGTTATTATTAGTGCTAACCTTTCAGAGCAAGAAGAAGAAAGATTATTGAAAACTCTGAAAAAGCACTGTGCTGCTATTGGATATACTCTGGATGATCTTAAGGGCATTAGTCCCACTCTATGCCAACACAAAATTAAAGTGGAGAAAGATGCCAAACCAGTTAGAGATCCTCAACGACGCTCAAATCCTAAGATGAAAGAAGTGGTAAGAAAGGAGATACTAAAACTCCTTGAGGCAGGTATAATTTATCCCGTTGCTGATAGTGAATGGGTAAGTCCTGTCCATTGTGTTCCTAAAAAGGGAGGCATTACTGTTGTTCCTAATGATAAAGATGAATTGATCCCGCAAAGAATTATTACAGATTATAGGATGGTAATTGATTTCCGTAAATTAAATAAAGCTACTAAGAAAGATCATTACCCTTTACCCTTTATTGATCAAATGCTAGAAAGACTATCCAAACACACACATTTCTACTTTCTAGATGGTTATTATGGTTTCTCTCAAATACCTGTGTTAGCAGAGGATCAATCAAAAACTACTTTTACTTGCCCTTTCGGTACTTTTTCTTATAGACGTATGCCTTTTGGTTTATGTAATGCACCTGCTACCTTTCAAAGATGCATGATGGCTATATTCTCTGACTTTTGTGAAAAGATTTGTGAGGTATTCATGGATGATTTCTCCGTTTATGGATCCTCTTTTGATGATTGCTTGAGCAACCATGATCGAGTTTTGCAGAGATGTGAAGACACTAGTCTTGTCTTGAATTTGGAAAAGTGCCACTTTATGGTTAATGAAGGCATTGTTTTGGGGCATAAGATTTCTGAGAGAGGTATTGAAGTTGATAAAGCTAAAGTTGATGCTATTGAAAAGATGCCATGTCCCAACGACATAAAAGGTATAACAAGTTTCCTTGGTCATGCCGGTTTTTATAGGAGGTTCATTATGGACTTTTCTAAAATCTCTAGGCCTCTGACTAATTTATTGCAAAAAGATATTACTTTTGTCTTTGATGAAGATTGTGTAGAAGCATTTGAAATACTTAAGAAAGCTTTGATCTCTGCACCTATTGTTCAGCCACCTGATTGGAATTTACCCTTTGAAATTATGTGTGATGCTAGTGATTATGTTGTAGGTGTTGTTCTAGGGCAGAGAGTTGATAAGAAATTGAATGTTATCCAGTATGCTAGTAAAACTCTCGAGAGAACCCCAAGGAAATTATGCTACTACTGAAAAAGAATTCTTAGCAGTTGTATTTGCTTGTGATAAGTTCAGACCTTATATTGTCGATTCCAAAGTTACTATTCACACTGATCATGTTGCTATTAAATATCTTATGGAAAAGAAAGATGCTAAGCCTAGACTTATTAGATGGGTTCTCTTGCTCCAAGAATTTGATTTGCATATTATTGATAGAAAGGGAGCTGAGAAACCCGTTACAGACAACTTGTCTAGGTTAGAGAATGTTCTTGATGACCCACTTCCTATTGATGATAGCTTTCCTGATGAACAACTGGCGGTCATTAATGCTTCTCGTACTGCTCCTTGGTATGCTAATTATGCTAATTACATTGTTGCTAAATTTATACCACCTAGTTTCACATACCAGCAAAAGAAAAAGTTCTTTTATGATTTAAGACATTACTTCTGGGATGACCCACACCTTTATAAAGAAGGAGTAGATGATGTTATTAGACGTTGTGTACCTGAGCATGAACAGGAACAGATCCTATGCAAGTGTCACTCTGAATCATATGGAGGACACCACGCTGGAGATAGAACTGCACATAAGGTATTGCAATCCAGTTTTTATTGGCCTACTCTCTTCAAAGATGCTCGTAAGTTTGTATTGTCTTGTGATGAATGCCAAAGAATTGGTAATATTAGTAGACGTCAAGAAATGCCTATGAACTATTCTCTTGTTATTGAACCATTTGATGTTTGGGGCTTTGATTATATGGGACCTTTTCCTGCCTCTAATGGTTACACACATATTTTAGTTGATGTTGATTACGTTACTAAGTGGGTAGAAGCTATTCCAACTAGTAGTGCTGATCATAACACCTCTATTAAGATGCTTAAAGAAGTTATTTTTTCGAGGTATGGAGTCCCTAGATATCTTATGACTGATGGTGGTTCACATTTTATTCATGGTGCTTTCCGTAAGATGCTTGCTAAGTATGATGTTAATCATAGAATTGCATCTCCTTATCACCCGCAGTCTAGTGGTCAAGTAGAGTTGAGCAATAGAGAGTTCAAATTAATTTTGCAAAAGACTGTCAATAGATCTAGAAAGAATTGGTCCAAGAAACTTGATGATGCATTATGGGCCTATAGAACTGCATATAAAAATCCTATGGGTATGTCTCCGTATAAGTTGGTTTATGGAAAAGCATGTCACTTACCTCTTGAACTTGAACATAAAGCATACTGGGCTATTAAAGAGCTCAACTATGACTTCAAACTTGTCGGTGAGAAGAGGTTATTTGATATTAGCTCACTCGATGAATGGAGAACCCAGGCCTACGAGAATGCCAAGCTTTTCAAGGAAAAAGTTAAAAGATGGCATGACAAAAGGATACAAAAGCGAGAATTTAACGTAGGTGATTATGTGTTGCTATTCAACTCTCGTTTAAGATTTTTTGTAGGAAAACTTCTCTCTAAATGGGAAGGTCCTTACGTTATCGAGGAGGTCTACTGTTCCGGTGCCATAAAAATCAACAACTTCGAAGGCACGAGTCCGAGGGTGGTGAACGGTCAAAGAATCAAACATTATATCTCAGGTAATCCTATCAATGTTGAAACTAATATTATTGAGACCGTAACCCCAGAGGAATACATAAGGGACACTTTCCAGAATGTTTTAGACTCCGAAAAGAAATAGATATGTGGTACGGTAAGTAAACCGACTTCAAAACAATTCTAATGGCAATTTTTCTCCATTTTGGAATATTTAAGAATTTTCAAAAGAAAGAAGTAATCCGGGAAGGACACGAGGCCTCCACAAGGGTGGAGCCCCCCCTACTGGGCGCACCCCCCTGTCTCGTGGGCACCTCGTGTGCCTCCCAGACTCCGTTTTCTTGCATGTTACATATTTTGGTCGGTAAAAATTCATTATATAATCTCCAGAAGGTTTTGACCACCGTATCACGCAAAACTCCTCTATTTTTGTTTCGAGTTGTTCCTGTTGCAGATTAAGAGCAAGATGTCTTCTCAAGGGTCAGTCGGGGAGAGTCGGTTGTGTCAACCGACACCAGGTCCAGGAGCAAATAGAGATGCTTATCTCTTTGGACCATCAACGGAGGATGAGATGGAGGCTGACTTGAAAAGGATAGATGCCATGGAGGAAGATCAAGAAGTTACCTCTCGCTTCCAAGAAGGATTCATGATGGGGGAACTACATAGCTCGACCATTCCAAACTCGGTCATCCCTTCCAACGTTAAATTTCTTTCTTATGAAAACATGAAAAAGAGTGTCACTTGTTCTCCAGAAGCTATGCAGCATCCTTAGGTAAAGGGAGCTTTAGCTGTTACGGGCAAGCTCCGCAAACAAATTATGGACCTCAAACAACAAGTCAATAAGCTCGAGGAGGAGAATCGTATACTGAGGGGCATCATTGCCAAGAAGATCACAACACCAGCTATGAAGAAGGAGACATGATCACAAGGGTATGGGCACTCCCCTTGGCAACTGCCAAGCTTGGGGGAGGTGCCCCGGTATCGTATCACCATCACACTCCTATCTTTACCGTTTTACTTAGTTCGATCCTTTTAGTAATATCTTGATCTAGTAGATTGAAGTTTTGGTATGAATTAGTTTTGAGTTTTGCTTTGTGATCTCTTAATGTAATCGACTCCGTGAGCTATCTGTAATAAAGATTAGTGTTGAGTCAAGGGCTTTGCTATCTTGCTATGATCTTGAGGAAGTAGAAAGAATAAAAAGAATAAAAGACTTCATATTGATCTTTTGAATAGTAATGACTTCACATATAAAAAGTATGAGGCATAAAAGTTGTTGAGAGTTAACAAACTTAGTTTTGGTCATCGTTGCAATTAATAGGAAGTAATAAAGAAAGAGAGGTTTTCACATATAAATATACTATCTTGGACATCTTTTATGATTGTGAGCACTCATTAAGTATGACATGCTAAAGAGTTGATGTTGGACAAGGAAGACAACGTAATGGTTTATGTTTTCTCACATCTCAGTTAAAATATATTGTCATTGATCTTCCCAACATGTTGAGCTTGCCTTTCCCTCTCATGCTAGCCAAAATTCCTTGCACCAAGTAGAGATACTACTTGTGCTTCCAAATATCCTTAAACCCAGTTTTTGCCATGAGAGTCCACCATATCTACCTATGGATTGAGTAAGATCCTTCAAGTAAGTTGTCATGTTGCAAGTAAGAAAAATTGCTCTCCAAATATGTATGACTTATTAGTGCAGAGATAATAAGCTTTATATGATCGTGTGATATGGAAGTAATAAATGCAACGGACAGCATAATAAAGCTTCATGTCACAAGTGGCAATATAAAGTGATGTTCTTTTGCATTAAGATTTTATGCATCCAACCTTAAAAGCACATGACAACCTCTACTTCCCTCTGCGAAGGGCCTATCTTTTACTTTATGTCTTTTACCTTATGCAAGAGTCAAGGTGATCTTCACCTTTCCCTTTTTCATTTCATCCTTTCGCAAGCCCCTCATGTTGGAAAGATCTTGAT
>NC_041385.1:694449613-694475788 GCF_002162155.2 Triticum dicoccoides | reverse complement strand
GGTGAATACATTGGGAGGCAACATTATAAGCCCCTATCTTTCTCAGTGTCCGATTAAAACTCCATAACCACAAGTATTGCGTGAGTGTTAGCAATTGCAGAAGACTATATGATAGTTGAGTGTGTGGACTTGCTGAAAAGCTCTATTCTTGACTCTTTCTGATGTTATGATAAATTGCAATTGCCTCAATGAGTGAGATTATAGTTGGCTAGTTTTCAATAAAGTTTCTGAACCATACTTGACATTGTGAATAGACTGTTACTTGAGCATAAGAAATCATATGACAAAATCTATATATGTTGATGTTATAAGAATAATCATGATGCCCTCATGTTCGTATTTTATTTTTATCGACACCTCTATCTCTAAACAGTTTTCCCTTTGAGATTTCTTTTTATCAGATTGAATGCTTTTATGGATTTGAGACCACTTGATATATGTCTTGCATATGAATACCTATGGTGACAATGGGGTATTATATTGATTCACTTGGTATATGTTTTGGCAGGCAACTCACGGATTCCCGAGGTGACATTGGGACAATCTATGCATAGGGGTTGATGCATGCTACCTCTTGAGCATGCGTTGGTTTTCCCTTGAAGGGGAAAGGGTGATGTAGCAAAGTAGCGTAAGTATTTCCCTCAGTTTTTGTGAACCATGGTATCAATCTAGTAGGAGACAGTGCACAAGTCACCTAGTACCTGCACAAACAATCAACAACCTTGCAACCAACGTGATAAAGGGGTTGTCAATCCCTTCATGGTCACTCGCAAAAGTGAGATCTAATAAAGATAGTAAAGTAAATATTTTTGGTATTTTTGTTGTATGGATTGGAAAGTAAAGATTACAAAATAGTAAACGAGATATGATGTAAATAAAAGAGATGTAATATAATAGGAAAGAGACCCGGGGGCCATAGGTTTAGCTAGTGGCTTCTCTCAAGATAGCATGTATTACAGTGGGTGAACAAATTACTGCCAAGCAATTGATAGAAGAGTGCATAATTATGAAGATATCTAAGGCAATGGTCATGAATATAGGCATCAAGTCCGTGTCAAGTAGACCGAAAAGATTCTGCATCTACTACTATTACTCCACACATCGACTGCTATCCAGCATGCATCTAGAGTATTAAGTTCATAAAAATGGAGTAACGCATTGACCAAGATGACATGATGCATGTAGCGACCAGACCTCAGACGGTCTGATCTCTGTGCATCAGTGTCATCCCTAGATCAGTAATGCTGACACGCATAGTACTTGAAGGATTTATAACAAAGTAGAAATCACACACTTATTACATCAAATGTCTCCGAAGAGAGCTTATTACAATAAATATGGCTTAAGGCCATCTAATAACGATAACAGCGGAAGGCTTGGAAAATAAGTGAGTCCATCAACTCCAACGGCATCACTGAGTATAGGACCACGATCCTAAGGCAATCTTACTCGTCGTCTGAAAAGTCTGCAACATGAACGTTGCAGCCCGAAAATGGGTCAGCACATGGAATATGCTGGCAAAGTAACACATAGAGAGTAATGAAGACTAAAGCTATACTACATGCATATATGGCTGGTGGAAAGCTCTATGGTTACAGTTTTTGCATAAAGCCAGTTTTTCCCTACTACAAAGGAATAGATTTATTTAACTATCATGGTAGTTGTTAAACATTGAGAATGGTTGACAGCATTCTCAATCCCAATTAAGCATCATCATTGAAACCCAACAATATTAATTAAAGTAACATGATGAGATTCACATGAAAATCCAAGTACTAGATACTCAAAACGTCCATAACCAGGGACACGGCTAATCATGATTAGTTTATACACTCTACAAAGGTTGCGCACTTTTCCCCACAAGACTCGATCTCCTCCGTTAGTTTTCTCACACTGCATGGTGTTTGAGAAACGGATGACCGAGACATAGTCTTTCAGAAGCGCTAGCACCTTACGATTGGGTAGACCCGTACACCTACTTTCCCCTACATCTGCTAGTCTACCACTGTAAGAGTTCGCATGACTTAATCAACTATGCTAGAGCCCATAATAGCATGTGGCCGCACACGGAAGTTTCTAGCATGAATAATCTTATGATCCCTTTGATCCTGGGTGGTGGTCCAAAAACAAACAGGCAATCCTGGAAAACCCAGGTACCTCAATCCACCCAGATGTGTATTAAAGTTGCCACCTTAAATAAACCATTAATTAACAATCTCACATCTATCATGGAAATTCACTCACCCAATCCACGTCTACTAGCATAGCATGGCATGATAAGCAAACATAGAAGTAACTCCCAGGGGTTTGATAATAAAACAGGTAATAGGTACTACCTCATCTACTTCCCAAAACCCACATATTAAACAGATCCTAATCATGCAATTGTTTGAGGATTGATCTAATGCATAAAAACTAGGTAGGAAAGAAGTATGATCAAAGTGTTACTTGCCTTGCTGATGATCCGTGAAACCTAGGGATTTGAAGTAGCAAGCGGCGCAATCCGGGTACTCTATCGCAAGCAAACAAACAAACAAGCATACAATAAGTACTCATCTAATGCACAGGTAAAACTCAAATAAATGATCTAACCAGAAAGTTCAACTTAAGAACTCCGGTTTGCAAAAAGAATCAAATCAAACAAAGAGGCAAAACTCAAACTGCGAAAGAAACAAGCTTTGTTTACTAATCTGGACCTAAGTCAAATTTTACAGAAGCAAAAACTTGTTTGAGTAGATTAAACAGAAAGAGGGTTTCAAGACGAAACTCTAGGCATTTGAATCGCCTGATTCTGATAAACTAGCGAAAAGTTAAACTAAAACAAAAATTGGATCAGAAATCGCGATCAGAAAAATCGTGGAATAAATCCGAGAAAAGAAATACGACGAACAGATTAACGAACGAACGTTCGTTATCTGAATCTAAACGATGAACGCGTTCATTAAAACGAACGAACGAGCGAACGCTCACTAATTAACCTAAACCAGGAAACAAAACTGATCTAATAA
Source organism: Triticum dicoccoides (assembly GCF_002162155.2). Classification (NCBI taxonomy): domain Eukaryota; kingdom Viridiplantae; phylum Streptophyta; class Magnoliopsida; order Poales; family Poaceae; genus Triticum; species Triticum dicoccoides. Next base: position 694,472,780 of record NC_041385.1, on the reverse strand, counting down.
AAGAAAACGAATCTAAAAAAACCGGCAAAAAACCGACGGAAAAACCGATCGGTTTTCCTAAAAAACATGGCGGCGGCGAGGTCAACCTCGGGGTGCAGGTCGGCGGTGGCGGCGGTGGTCGGCGGTGATGATGGCGGGGTCCGGCGAGGCGGCGGCGGTCGGCGGCGACGGCGGCAGCAGCGGCGGCGGCGGCAGCAGCTAGCGGCGGCGGGCTAGGGTTAAGGTTTGGCGGCGGCGGCGGCTTGGGCTGGGGCCGGGTTGGCCCGGGGAGGCGGCTTATAAAGACCCGGCCAGGCGGAGTCCTGGCCGGTTATGGCCCGTAGTCGGTTCCAGTTTTTCTTTAAATAATTATCACGCAGAAAAACAAACGAAAGAAATACTAACCGGACTCCAAAAATCCCGAAATAAATTTTACCCGTCTTCTAAAATCAAGCCGGACAATATGAACATTTATTTGGGGCCTAAATGCAATTTTGAAAAATGCATATTTTTCCTAAATTCAAATAAAATAGCAATAAAATCCAAAATAAAATCTTATTTGATTTTTTATTAAATCCTCAATATTTCTTTATTTTGGGAAAGTCATTTTATTCCCTCTCTCATATTTATATAATTGAAATAATTGAAGATAAAATAAATAAAATCAAATAATCCTATTTCGAAAATTTGAGAAAACTCAAATATGAAAATAACGAAATCCCCAACTCTCTTCGTAGGTCCTTGAGTTGCGTAGAATTTCTAGGATCGAGGCAAAATGCAATAAATATGATATGCAAGATGATCTATTTGTATAACATTCCAAATTGAAAATTTGGGATGTTACAATGCAGAGGGATAAACTCAAGCAATAATATGATATAAACCCCATCTTTTTATCCTCGATGGCAACAATACAATACGTGCCTTGCTGCCCCTACTGTCACTGGGAAAGGACACCGCAAGATTGAACCCAAAGCTAAGCACTTCTCCCATTGCAAGAAAGATCAATCTAGTAGGCCAAACTAAACCGATAATTCAAAGAGACTTGCAAAGATATCAAATCATGCATATAAGAATTCAGAGAAGAACCAAATAATATTCATAGATAATCTTGTTAATAAATCCACAATTCATCGGGTCTCCACAAACACACCACAAAAGAATTACATCGAATAGATATCCAAGAACATCAAGGAGAACTTTGTATTGAGAATCAAAGAGAGAGAAGAGGCCATCTAGCTAATAACTACGGACTCGAAGGTCTGTGGTAAACTACTCATGCTTCATCAGAGAGGCAATGGTGTTGATGTAGAAGCCCTCCGTGATTGATTCCCCCTCCGGCAGATCGCTGGAAAAGGCCCCAAGATGGGATCTCATGGGTACAGAAGGTTGCGGTGGTGGAAAAGTGGTTTTGTGGATCTCCGTGATGTTTCTAGGGTATAAGAGTATATATAGGCGAAAGAGGTACGTCGGTGGAGCTACAAGGGGCCCGCGAGGGTGGGGGCACGCCTACCCCCCTTGGCACGCCCTCCTGCCTCATGGCCTACTCGTGGAGTGCCAGACTTCTACTCCAAGTCTTCTGGATTGCTTTCGGTCCAAGAAAGATCATCGCGAAGGTTTCATTCCGTTTGGACTCCGTTTGGTATTCCTTTTCTGTAAAACTCAAAAATAGGAAGAAACAACAGAATCGGGCACTGGGCCTCCGGTTAATAGGTTAGTCCCAAAAATAATATAAAAGAGCAGATTAAATCCCATTAAACATCCAAAACAGATAATATAATAGCATGGAACAATCAAAAGTTATAGATACATTGGAGAGGTATCAAGCATCCCCAAGCTTAATTCATGCTCGTCCTCGAGTAGGTAAATGATAAAAACAGAATTTTTGATGTGGAATGCTACCTGGCATATTTATCAATGTAATTTTTCTTTATTGTGGCATGAATGTCCAGATCCAAAAGATTCAAGACAAAAGTTTAATATTGACATAAAAATAATAATACTTCAAGCATACTAACAAAGCAATCATGTCTTCTCAAAATAACATGGCCAAAGAAAGCTATCCCTACAAAATCATATAGTCTGGCTATGCTCTATCTTCATCACACAAAATATTTAATCATGCACAACCCCGGTTTTAGCCAAGCAATTGTTTCATACTCTAGTATTTTCAAACTTTTTCAATCTTCACGCAATACATGAGCGTGAGCCACAGACATAACACTATAGGTAGAATAGAATGGTGGTTGTGGAGAAGACAAAAAGGAGAAGATAGGCTCACATAAACTAGGCGTATCAACAGGCTATGTAGATGCCCATCAATAGATATCAATGTGAGTGAGTAGGGATTGCCATGCAACGGATGCACTAGAGCTATAAGTGTATGAAAGCTCATCAAAATAAATTAAGTCGGTGTGCATCCAACTTGCTTGCTCACGAAGACCTAGGGCACTTTTGAGGGAGTCCATCATTGAAATATACAAGCCAATTTCTATAATGAAAAATTCCCACTAGTATATGAAAGTGACAACATAGGAGGCTCTCTATCATGAAGATTAGGGTGCTAGTTTGAAGCACAAGTGTGGTAAAAGGATAGTAGCATTGCCCCTTCTCTCTTTTTCTCTCATTTTTTTTATTTGGGCCTTTTCTCTGTTCTTTTTTTATGGCCTCTTTCTATTTCTCTTTTTTTTTGTCTAGTCTGGAGTCTCATCCCGACTTGTGGGGGAATCATAGTCTCCATCATCCTTTCCTCACTGGGACAATGCTCTAATAATGAAGATCATCACACTTTTATGTACTTACAACTCAAGAATTACAACTCAATACTTAGAACAAAATATGACTCTATGTGAATGCCTCCGGTGGTGTACCAGGATATGCAATGATTCAAGAGTGACATGTATGAAAAATTATGAATGGTGGCTTTGCCACAAATACGATGTCAACTACATGATCATGCAAGGAAATATGACAATGAAGGAACGTGTCATAATAAACAGAACGGTGGAAAGTTGCATGGAAATATATCTCGGAATGGCTATGGAAATGCCATAATAGGTAGGTATGGTGGCTGTATTGAGGAAGGTATATGATGGGTGTATGGTACCGGTGAAAGTTGCACGGTACTAGAGAGGCTAGCAATGGTGGAAGGGTGAGAGTGTGTATAATCCATGGACTCAACATTAGTCATAAAGAACTCACATACTTATTGCAAAAATCTACGTAATCAAAACAAAGTACTACACTCATGCTCCTAGGGGAAGGGTTGGTAGGAGTTAACCATCGCGCGATCCCGACCTCCACACATAAGGAAGGCAGTCAATAAATAAATCATGCTCCAACTTCATCACATAACGGTTCACCATACGTGCATGCTACGGGAATCACAAAATTTTAACACAAGTATTCCTCAAATTCGCAATTACTCTACTAGCATGTCTCTAATATCACCATATTCATATCTCAAAACAATCATAAAGAATCAAACTTCTCATAGTATCTCAAAACAATCACATATGAAAGTTTTTATTATACCCATCTTGGATGCCCATCATATTAGGACTAGTTTTATAACCAAAGCAAATTACCATGCTGTTGTAAAAGAATCTCAAAATAATATAAGTGAAGCATGAGAGATCAATAATTTCTATAAAATAAAACCACCACCGTGCTCTAAAAAGATATAAGTGAAGCACTAGAGCAAAATTGTCTAGCTCAAAAGATATAAGTGAAGCACATAGAGTATTCTAATAAATTCGGATTCATGCGTGTCTCTCCCAAAAGGTGTGTACAGCAAGTATGATTTTGGTAAACTAAAAATCAAAGACTCAAATCATACAAGATGCTCTAAGAAAAACACATATCATGTGGTGAATAAAAATATAGCATCAAGTAAAGTTACTGATAGACAAAGACGAAAGAGGGGATGCCTTCTGGGGCATCCCCAAGCTTAGGCTTTTGGTTGTCCTTGAATTTTACCTTGGGGTGCCTTGGGAATCCCCAAGCTTAGGCTCTTGCCACTCCTTATTCCAAAATCCATCAAATCTTTACCCAAAAACTTGAAAACTTCACAACACAAAACTTGAATAGAAAATCTCATGAGCTCTGTTAGTATCAGAAAACAAACCACCACTTTAAGGTACTGTAATGAACTCATTATTTATTTATATTGGTACTAAACATACTGTACTCCAACTTCTCTAGGGTTCATACCCCCCGATACTACTCATAGATTCATCAAAATAAGCAAACAACACACGAAAAACAGAATCTGTCAAAAACAGAATAGTCTGTAGAAATCTGTAACTATCGAATACTTCTGTAACTGTAAGAATTCTGAAATAAATTTTTGGACATGAGGAATTTGTCTATTAATCATCTGCAAAAAGAATCAACCTAAAATCACTCTCCAGTAAAACATGACAGCTATTCTCGTGAATGCAAAACTTTATGTTTTTTACAGCAAGATCGCAAAGACTTCACCCAAGTCTTCCCAAAGATTCTACTTGGCACAAACACTAACTAAAACATAAAACTACATCTAAACAGAAGATAGATGAATTATTTATTACTAAACAGGATCAAAAAGTAAAGAACAAAAATAAAATTGGGTTGCCTCCCAACAAGTGATATCGTTTAACGCCCCTAGCTAGGCATAAAAACAAGAATAGATCTAAGTATTGCCATCTTCGGTATGCAATCCATAAGTGGCTCTCATAATATATTCATAAGGCAATTTTATTTTCTTCCTAGGAAATTGTTCCATGCCTGTCCTTAACGGAAATTGGAATCTAATATTTCCTTCTTTCATGTCAATAATTGCACCAATTGTTCTAAGGAAAGGTCTACCAAGAATAATAGGACATGTAGGATTGCAATCTATATCAAGAACAATGAAATCTACGGGCACATACTTCCTATTTGCAACAATAAGAACATCATTAATCCTTCCCATAGGTTTCTTAATAGTGGAGTTCGAAAGATGCAAATTTAAAGAAAAATCATCAAATTCACGGAAACCTAGCACATCACATAAAGTTTTTGGAATCATGGAAACACTAGCACCCAAATCACACAAAGCATAGCATTCATAATCTGTAATCTTAATTTTAATAGTAGGTTCCCACTCATCATAGAGTTTTCTAGGGATAGAAACTTCTAGTTCAAGCTTTTCTTCATAAGATTGCATCAAAGCATCAATGATATGTTTAGTAAAAGATTTATTTTGATCATAAGCATGAGGAGAATTTAGCATGGATTGCAACAAGGAACTACAATCTATCAAGGAGCAATTATCATAATTAAATTCCTTGAAATCCAAAATAGTGGGTTCATTGCTACTTAAAGTTTTGACCTCTTCAATCCCACTTTTATCAATTTTTACATCTAGATCTAAAAAGTCCGAATCATTGGGACGCCTTTTAACTAGAGTTGACTCATCTCCAGTCCCATATTTATCAAGATTCATATTGGAAAATAAAGATTTAATAGGAGTCACATCAATCACTTTTAGATCTTCATCATTATTATCATGAAAACTAGAAGAACACGCTTTCACAAAGCAATCTTTTTTAGCACGCATCCTAATGGTTCTTTCTTTGCACTCATCAATGAAATCCTCATGACTTTGAGAGACTCATTGGTATCATGCTTAGGTGGAATAGATCTAAGTTTCAAAGAATCAACATTAAGAGAAATTATATCCACGTTCCTAGCCAACTCATCAATCTTAAGCAATTTTTCTTCAACCAAAGCATTAAAATTCTTTAGCAAACTCATAAATTATTTAACACTATTCTCAAAACATAGGGCATCTTATTAAAATTTCCATAAGAGTTGTTGTAGGGATTACCATAATTATTAGAGGAATTACTATGAAATGTCCTAGAATTAAAATGTCCTCTATACGTGTTGTTACCAAAATTGTTCCTACCAACAAAATTCACATACATAGATTCATTATTATTCTCAATCAAAGTGGACAAAGGCATATCATTAGGATCAGGAGAAGCACTCTTATTAGCAAACAATTTCATAAGTTCATCCATCTTTCCACTCAACACATTAATTTCTTCAATCGCATGAACTTTTTTACTAGTGGATCTTTCGGTGTGCCATTGAGAATAATTAACCCTAATATAGTCTAGGAGTTTATTAGCTTCTCCTAAAGTGATTTCCGTAAAAGTGCCTCCCGCGGCCGAATCCAAAAGATCTCTAGAAGCAAAATTCAATGTGGCATAAATTTTTTTGTATAGTCATCCACAAATTCAAACCATGTGTAAGGCAATTACGTATCACTAATTTCATCCTCTCCCAACGTTGTGCAACATGCTCTTGATCAAGTTGCTTAAAATTCATAATATCGTTCCTAAGATAGATGATCTTAGCGGGAGGAAAATAATTAGAGATAAAAGCATCTTTGCACTTATTCCATGGATCAATACTATTTTTAGGCAAAGAAGAGAACCAAGTTTTAGCACGATCTCTAAGCGAAAACGGAAATAGCTTCAGTTTAACAATATCATTATCCACATCTTTCTTCTTTTGCATATCACACAAATCAACGAAGTTGTTTAGATGGGTTGCGGCATCTTCATTAGGAAGGCCAGAAAATTGATCTTTCATAACAAGATTCAACAAATCGGTATTAATTTCACAAGATTCAGCATCGATAGTAGGAGCAATTGGAGTGCTAATAAAATCATTTTTGTTGGTATTGGAAAAGTCACACAATTTAGTATTACCTTAAGCCGTCATGACAAGCAATCAATCCAACACACAACCACACAAGAAGCAAACAAAAAGAGGCGAACGGAAGAGGGGCGAAGAAAAGGCAAAGGTTTTCAAAAACCGTTTTAGAAGTGGGCGAGAGGAAAACGAGAGACGAATGGCAAATAATGTAATGCGAGGGAGAAGAGTTTATGATGGGTACTTGGTATGTCTTGACTTGGCATAGATCCCCCCGGCAACGGCGCCAGAAATCCTTCTTGCTATCTCTTGAGCATGTGTTGGTTTTCCCTTGAAGAGGAAAGTGTGATGAAGCAAAGTAGCATAAGTATTTCCCTCAGTTTTTGAGAACCAAGGTATCAATCCAGTAGGAGACAACGCGCAAGTCACCTACTACCTGCACAAACAATCAAGAACCTTGCAACCAACGCGATAAAGGGGTTGTCAATCCCTTCACGGTCACTCGCAAAAGTGAGATCTAATAAAGATAGTAAAGTAAATATTTTTGGTATTTTTGTTGTATGGATTGGAAAGTAAAGATTGCAAATAGTAAACGAGATGCAATGTAAATAAAAGAGATGTAATATAATAGGAAAGAGACCCGGGAGCCATAGGTTTCACTAGTGGCTTCTCTCAAGATAGCATGTATTACGGTGGGTGAACAAATTACTACCAAGCAATTGATATAAGAGCGCATAATTATGAAGATATCTAAGGCAATGATCATAAATATAGGCATCACGTCCGTGTCAAGTAGATCGAAAGGATTCTGCGTCTACTACTATTACTACACGTCGACCGCTATCCAGCATGCATCTAGAGTATTAAGTTCATAAGAACGGAGTAACACATTAAGCAAGATGACATGATGTAGAGGGATAAACTCAAGCAATATGATATAAACCCCATATTTTTATCCTCGATGGCAACAATACAATACATGCCTTGCTGCCCCTACTGTCACTGGGAAAGGACACTGCAAGATTGAACCCAAAGCTAAGCCCTTCTCCTGTTGCAAGAAATATCAATCTAGTAGGCCAAACTAAACCAATAATTCGAAGAGACTTGCAAAGATATCAAATCATGCATATGAGAATTCAGAGAAGAACCAAATAATATTCATAGATAACCTTGTTCATAAATCCACAATTCATCGGATCTCGTCAAACACACCGCAAAAGAATTACATCGAATAGATCTCCAAGAACATCGAGGAGAACTTTGTATTGAGAATCAAAGAGAGAGAAGAAGACATCTAGTTAATAACTATGGACCCGAAGGTCTGTGGTAAACTACTCACGCTTCATCGGAGAGGCAATGGTGTTGATGTAGAAGGCCTCCGTGATTAATACCCCCTTGGACGGATCGCTGGAAAAGTCCCCAAGATGGGATCTCACGGGTACAGAAGGTTGCGGCGGTGGAAAAGTGGTTTCGTGGCTCTCCCTGATGTTTCTAGGGTATAAGAGTATATATAGGAGAAAGTGGTACATCGCTGGAGCTACAAGGGGCCCACGAGGATGGGGGCGCGCCTACCCCGCTGGGCGCGCCCTCCTGCCTCGTGGCCTCCTCGTGGAGTCCCAGTCTTCTACTCCAAGTCTTCTGGATTGCTTTCGGTCCAAGAAAGATTGTCGTGAAGGTTTCATTCCATTTGGACTCCGTTTGGTATTCCTTTTCTGTAAAACTCTAAAATAGGCAAAAAAACAGAATCTGGCACTGGGCCTACGGTTAATAGGTTAGTCCCAAAAATAATATAAAAGAGCATATTAAATCCCATTAAACATCCAAGACAGATAATATAATAGCATGGAACAATCAAAAATTATAGATACGTTGGAGACGTATCAATGCATGTTCTCGTCTTTGTTTCTCCGGTATAAATCTTGGGGCACTCTTTGAGGTTCTTTGTGTTGGATTGAGTATTATGAATCTGAAATTGTTTGATTCATATCCTATAATCAACTCACGGATATTCGCGGTGACATTGGACTATCTAGGTGACGTTAGATTTGGTTGATGTGTATCATAAGGTGTTATTTTAGTACAAACTCTTGGTTGGGTCGATCGGAAAGAATAGCTTGGTGTTATTTTAGTACGAACTCTAGGATAAATTGATCGAAAAGAATAGCTTTGAGGTGGTTTCATACCCTACAAACAATTTCGTCTTATGTTCTCCGCTAGATAATAACTTTGGAGTGTTTCTTCATCGCACGTTGAGGGATGGTTATATGATCCAATTATATTAGCATTGTTTAGAGATTGCACTAGCGAAAGTACGGACCCTAGGTCTTGTTTTCAAGCATTGCAATACCGTTTGTGCTCACTTTTATCACTTGCTACCTTGCTGTTTTTATTTATTCAGATTATAAAAATATATTTCTACCATCCATATTACACTTTTATCACTATCTCTTCGCTGAACTAGTGCACCTATACAATTTGCCATTATATTGGGTGTGTTGGGGACACAAGAGATTTCTTGTATTTGGTTGCAGGGTTGTTTCAGAGAGACCATCTTGATCTGATGCCTCCCATGGATTGATAAACCTTAGGTCATCCACCTGAGGGAAATTTTCTACTATCCTAAAAACTCTACGCTTGGAGTCCCAACACGAGTCTACAAGAATAAAGTTGCATAGTAGACATCAGTCGGCACGCTTAACGTTCGTTGATGATATAGTGTTATATGAGTTATATGATTTGGTGACCGAATGTTGTTCGAAGTCCCGGATGAGATCACGGATATGACGAGGAGCTCCGGAATAGTCCGGAGGTAAAGATTGATATATAGGACGATAGTATTTGGTCACCGGAAAGGTTTCGAAAGTACCAGGTATTTTATCGGAGTGCCGGAAGGGGTTCCGGGAGGCCACCGACAAGCGGTGGGCGTTATGGGCCAAAGGGGGGAACACACCAGCCCACAAGGGGGCTGGTGCGCCCCTCCACCCCTTGCCCACGCACCAAAGAGGGAGGAAAGGAAGGGGGAGGCGCCCCAATGGCATCTAGCCCCCCTTTCCTTCCCCACATGCACAAATATGGAATGGGGCATTCGGCCAGGGTAGGCGCCCTAGGGCAGCCGCCGGCCACTTGGGGCGCCCTAGGGGCTTCATCCCCTCCCCCATCCACCTATATATATGAGGGAGGGGGCGCCACACGTAACCACGACAATCTCTTAGCCGTGTGCGGAGCCCCTCTCCACAGTTTCGTCCCTCGGTCGTATTTTCATAGTGCTTTGCTGAGGCCCTACGGAGATAGCATCACCACCACCATCACCATGCCGTCGTGCTGCCGGAAATCATCCACTACTTCGCCATCTTGCTGGACCAAGAAGGCGAGGACGTCACCGAGCTAAACGTGTGCTGAACATGGAGGTGTCGTACGTTCGGTACTTGATCGGTTTTGGATCGCGAAGAAGTTTGACTACATCAACCGCGTTACTAAATGCTTTCGCTTATGGTCTACAAGGGTACGTAGACACACTCTCCCCTTCGTTGCTATGCATCTCCATGGATAGATCTTGCGTGTGCATAGAATTTTTTTGTTTTCCATGTAACGTTTCCCAACACCACAAACAATTTAGCACTGAAATAAAATACTTTTGAAATCGTTTATTATTTTAAAAGCATTTAAACAATTGTCTAGCCCCTATTTTAATTAATTTAGTGCATCAGAACACATTATAAAAATGTGATTCCTTCACCAATATTATTTGTGATTTATTTGTCGCATCCAGAACATTTTGGTTTTAACATTTGAAAACTTTTATCATTTGGCTTTAATTCAAATTTGAATTTGAATCGGTTTTGAACTAACGCGAGATTAACAACAGTAATCATGGTGATGTGGCATCATTAACATAGGTTCAGTTTAGCTTAATTATCCAGGCATTACATCAGAGTTGGCAGATGCGGCAGCGCGCGCTGTCACAGAGGAGGAAGACATCTGATGCAGAGCATCCCATAGTTATAGATCCCCATGGCCGCCCATGACTAGAGCTCACGCACGTGCCATTCAATCCGAGGTGACATTTCTACTTCTTGAGTCTTCCATGCATATGAACGAGATATGGTCGCTACCTCAAGCGGAAACGTTATACGTGATCAGGTACACTGATCAGACCGAAGAAGAAGACACGGCGAACGTCAAGACTGGAGCAAAGTCTCTGGCTAGCCCGGAACTTCCGGCCACAGCCCGGAACCTCCAACAGGCCTTGAACTTCCGGCCCCTGACGATTAATGACCCACAAGTATAGGGGATCAATCGTAGTCCTTTCAATAAGTAAGAGTGTCGAACCCAACGAGGAGCAGAAGGAAATGACAAGTGGTTTTCACCAAGGTAATTACTACGTCTTGAGCTTGTGTTGGTTTTCCTTGAAGAGGAAAGGGAGATGCAGCAATAGTAGCATAAGTATTTCCCTCAGTTTTTGAGAACCAAGGTATCAATCCAGTAGGAGGCTCCTCAAAAGTCCCACGTACCTACACAAACAAACAAAGAACTCGCAACCAAAGCAATAAAGGGGTTGTCAATCCCTTCATGGTCACTTGCGAAAGTGAGATCTGATAGAGATAGTATGATAAGATAAATATATTTTTGGTATTTTATAATATAGATGCAACAAGTAAAGATGCAAATAAAAGTAGATTGAAAGCTTATATGATAAAATATAGACCCGGGGGGCATAGGTTTCACTAGAGGCTTCTCTCAAGATAGCATAAGTATTACGGTGGGTGAACAAATTGCTGTCGAGCAATTGATAGAAAAGCGAATAATTATGGGATTATCTAGGCATGAACATGTATATAGGCATCATGTCTGCAACAAGTAGACCGACTCCTGCCTGCATATACTACTATTACTCCACACATCGACCGCTATCCAGCATGCATCTAGAGTATTAAGTTCATAAGAACAGAGTAACGCATTAAGAAAGATGACATGATGTAGCGGGATAAACTCAAGCAATATGATATGAACGCCATCTTTTTATCCTCGATGGCAACAATACAATATGTGCCTTGCAACCCTTTCTGTCACTGGGTAAGGACACCGCAAGATTGAACCCAAAGCTAAGCACTTCTCCCATGGCAAGAAAGATCAATCTAGTAGGCCAAACTAAACTGATAATTTAAAGAGACTTGCAAAGATAACTCAATCATACATAAAATAATTGAGAGAAGATTCAAATATTTCTCATAGATAAACTTGATCATAAACCCAGAATTCATCAGATCTCGACAAACACACCGCAAAAAGAGTTTACATCGAATAGATCTCCACAAGAGAGGTTGGAACATTGTATTGAGATCCAAAAAGAGAGAAGAAGCCATCTAGCTAATAACTTTGGACCCAAAGGTCTGTGGTAAACTACTCACAACTCATCGGAAGGGCTATGGTGTTGATGTAGAAGCCCTCCATGGTCGATTCCCCCTCCGGCGAAGCGCCGGCGAAGGCTCCAAGATGGGATCTCGCGGATACAGAAGGTTACGGCAGTGGAAATTGTGTTTCGGTGGCTCCCTCGATGTTTTCGGGGTACGTAGGTATATATAGGAGGAAGAAGTACGTCGGTGGCCGCTCGAGGGGCCCAGGAGACAGGGGCGTGCCCAGGAGGGGTGGGCGCGCCCTCCTATCTCCTGGCCGCCTCGATTGCTTCTTAACTTGCACTCCAAGTCCTCTAGATCACGTTCGTTCCAAAAATCACGCTCCCGAAGGTTTCATTTCGTTTGGACTCCAATTGATATTCCTTTTCTTCGAAATACTGAAATAGGCAAAAAAACAGCAATACGGGTTGGGCCTCCGGTTAGTAGGTTAGTCCCAAAAATGATATAAATGTGTAAAATAAATCCCATAAACATCCAAAAAGTGGTAATATAATAGCATGGAACAATCAGAAATAATAGATACGTTGGAGACGTATCAGTAATGTCTGCAAGCACTGAAATTGTAAGTAACGAGTAGTTTGATATCAAGGTAATTTGTAACGAGCAAGTAATGGTAACGGTAACAAAAGTGCAGCAAGGTAGCCCAATACTTTTGAGGCAAAGGACGGGCCAAAACGGTCTCTTATTATAAGCAACACATTCTTGAGGGTACATGAGAATTTCATCTAGTCACTTTCATCATGTTGGTTTGATTTGTGTTCGCTACTTTGATAATTTGATATGTGGGTGGACCGGTGCTTAGGTGTTATTCTTACTTGAACAAACCTCCTACTTATTATTAACCCCCTCGCAAGCATCTGCAACTATGAGAAAAGTATTAAGAATAAATCTAACCATAGCATTAAACTTTTGGATCCAAATCAGCCCCTAACGGAATATCGCATAAACTAGGGTTTAAGCTTCTGTCACTCTCAGAACCCATCATCTAATAACTACTACACAATGCATTCCCTTAGGCCCAAGTATGGTGAAGTGTCATGTAGTCGACATTCACATGACACCACTAAGGGAATCACAACATACATATCATCAAAAAATCAAACACATATCAAGTTCACATGATTACTTGCAACAAGATTTCTCCCGTGACCTCAAGAACAAAAGTAACTACTCACAAATGATAATCATGCTCAAGACCAAAGGGGTATTAAATAGCATAATGGATCTGAACATATAATCTTCCACCAAATAAACCATATAGTAATCAACTACAAGATGTAATCAACACTTCTAGTCACCCACAAGTACCAATCTATAGTTCCGGTACAAAGATTGAAGACATGAGATGAACTAGGGTTTGAGAGGAGATGGTGATGTTGAAGATGTTGATGGAGATTTCTCCCCAAGATGGGAGAGTTGTTGGTGATGATGATGAGGATGATTTCCCCCTCCGGGAGGGAAGTTCCCCTGGCGGAATCGCTCCACCGGAGAGAAAAAGTGCTCCTGTCAAAGTTCCGCCTCGAGACGGCCGCGCTTCGTCCCGGTCCTCCCCTTATTTTTTCTAGGTCAAAATGACTTATATACAAGAAGATGGGCACCGGAGGTGGGCCAAGGAGGGTACAGCCCACTAGGGCGCGCCTCGGCTCCCTGGCGCGCCCAGGTGAGTTGTGCCCACCTGGTGGGCCCCCTCGGTAGTTATTTGAAGCAATAATTCTTATTTATTCCCTAAAATTTCCTCGTGAAGTTTCAGCTCATTTGGAGTTGTGCAGAATAGGTAGCCTGAGGTAGCTTTTTCAGGTCCAGATTTCTAGCTGCCGGAATTCTCCCTCTTTGTGTGAACCTTGCATATTATGAGAGAAAAGGCATTAGACTTACTCCGAAAATCATTATTATGCATAAAAACATTATAAATAACAGTAGGAAAACATGATGCAAAATGGACGTATCAACGATCAAGGCCAAGCCCGGGCGTGCAAACTCTCTGATAAGCCCGTAACCTTCCCGGACCCCAGCCCGGAACCTCCAGCCAACGAAACTTCTGTCCAGGACAGACCTTCCAGCCCCTGGCACCCAAACCAGCCCCGGAGCATGTCAACTCTCTTGATAGCCCGAAACCCGACCGGACCCAGCCAGGTACTTTCATCCTGCATGCGTGCAGTGACCTTGGGTCGAGGCCCATGTACCCTTTTGCCCCCCCCCCCTAGACTATAAATACTGATCTTCTACCTTCGTTTTAGGGTTAGCAAAAGATTGCAGCTCATTTGAGATTAGAGCTTTGCTCATCCACTTGTACCTCTACTCCATTGGAGACCAAGGCCTCCGCGGAGAAGATCCCCAAAGTGGATTCAAGCCCTCGAAAGGGAAGAGCCCCCAAAGTGGATTCAAGCCCCCAAAGTGGATCATGTGTCTTGTTGTATACTCGGATCTAGCACATGTGTAATCGAACCTCGTTGATTTGAGTGTTTCCTCTCGTTTTCCCTCGTGTTTCCCCTTGTGTGTTCTTCGTGTCCTTCACGGAATCCCCTCCAAATTGTGAAATATTGACCCCTAGGGTTCCACCCTACATCATGTTTGTATCATGAGCGAGCCTTCCCTTTCGTTTTCTAGCCTGATTTTGCTTTGTTTTGTCCTAATTTTGAAAATCCCCACAAAAATAGCCCCCAATTTTTTTGTGATTTGTTGGTTTGATGAAGTTTTGTTGGATTTGATCCGTGAATTTCGTGTGTACCTCGTAGATCTAGCTTCCCCACCCTTTCCACACCCAAACTTTTCATTTTTTTTCCCTTCCGATTTGGGTTTTTCTCCGACTTTTTCGCCAAAATCCTCGATCTGAAATTCCCCTATTCATCTATTTTTGCGATCCCCGGAACTTCTGGCCACGGTCGGACCTTCCAACCGCCGGACCTTCCGGCCTCTCCAGACTTTCGGCTCCTGGACCTTCCACCTTTCCCGGAACGTCCGGCCTGGACAGAAAGTCTGCGCATCGTTGACTGCTTTGGCTACTTTGCCAAGTTCAAGCTCGATGCAGCGGCATCTTTGCCAACATACTGGAGACCGTGCACCACACCATCGACTACTCATCCATGTCATTCGACTACACTTTCGTCATCTACAACAATCACATCACCATAGACACCACCAACCGTAAGCAAGGACGGTAACCTCGACAACAACTTTGTCCACTCCCTTGCCATTGCATTGTTAAACCCTAGCCAATTTTGCATCACTTACCTATCGAGACTAGCCATTTGAGTATTGCTGGCAAATATTACTTGTGCAAGTTAGTGGTACTTGTTTCCTTTGCATACATACATACAATATCCTCTTGATACAAACATCTTGGTATCATCTCTTGTGTCACAAGGTTGTTACCGCATATACACAATTGCTATCTTGGTTCGTGAAGTTTTGCATAAGAGGCCAAAGAAAGAGCTCAAAATAAGAGAGCCAACAAGCTTTTAAGCGGAAAAGAAAGATAAGCAAAGAGCTTTTAAGCAAGCACCATAGCATCAAACTACATTAAGATTGTCATACTTGATCATCTTGGATCATATCACTGAAACATCATACATATAGCATACTTGGGATAGGAAGTCGTTGCATTTTTTCTTTTTTAGGCTGTGCACAAGTTTCGTATCCGCCTATTGAGCAATCGTGCTAGCGTCTCTCTTGTGTTGTGCAACAAGAGCATTTTTCGGGGATTCCACATTTTCCGCTCATTCCTTGGTTGCACAACCCCATTTATCTATTTGTGCGTGTGCTTCCGTGTGCCCCATTTTGCTATTGGTCTACTTGTTACATTTGCAAATTTGTGAATCTTTTCCAACATCATTTGAATCTCGCTAACAATTGCATAAATTTTGTGCCACCATCCTCACCAAGCTCCTCTAAAGGCCTTATTTGCATAGGTGTGAGAAATTGACGAGAACCGTTACCAATTGTGCTATTTCCTTGTTACATTATCAAGTGATCATTGATCCACTCTCAACATCGGTCAAGGTATATTTGGTATAGTTGTTTCCTTTCTTCCACCCACCTATTTTCTTGCGATGATGAACAGGCCAACTACTTCTACCAACCCACTCTTCATCGAGCAAGATGAGGACCCGAACAACTACGTCACCAAGAACCACCTCTTCGGCGCGCAAAGAGCTCTCCGTCAAGAGAATGAAGCCTTGAGTGAATGCATCGACCTACTTGCTATCGACTTGCAACAATCTAAGCAACGTACAAGAGACTACTTCGACAACAAGCTTGATGCACAAAAGGAGGAGAGCAATGCAAGAATGGACGAAATACGTGCCTTGTTGGTCATCCGTTCTTCTACCTCTTCGTCATACTCAAGACAGATCCACTCAAGTCGACATTCTTTGAAATCTTCTTCGGATGCAAGTCCTCCTCGAGCTCGTTCACATCGTTGCCAAGACCATGAAGTTCATCAAGCTCCACAAAACCCATTCCATGGAAATGGTTTACAAGGCCGTCTCCGTGAACGTGAACGCCAATGGCAACAAGCTAATGAACCTCCGGTCCAAGAGCACGCTCTAATACGCCAAGATCGGCAAGAACAACAAGACGGTGATGCCCTTCGACAAGAGAAACAACATCATGAGGAACAAGCCCTTGAAGCCCAACAAGCTCTACGTGCATCAACCCAAGCCTTATACGCACGCAACCGGGAACAAGACGAGGCCATCTGTCGAGAGCGCCAAGAAGAAGCCACACGTCTTGAGGAGCTTCAAGAGATGAGGAACCATGCAAGAATTCCATGCCCTCAACATCAAGCTAATCAAGTGGTGCACGAGGAGCATGCTCAAGACCATTCTCCATGGCAAGACCGACATCATCATCACCATCGACACCAACACAATGAAGAGCAATGCTATGGCAAGCTCAAGTTCACCATGCCTAAGTTCTCCGGAAGCAACGACCCCGAAGACTATCTTCCATGGGCATTGAAAGTCGACAAGATCTTCCATTTGCACAACTATGAAGAAGAAAAGAAGATTGTATGGCATCCCTTGAGTTCCAAGACTATGTCCTCATTTGGTGGGAGCAAGTCATTGATAGGCGAGAAGCAAAAGGTGACCTTCCCATCACAACATGGAATCAAATGAAGGATGTCATGCGAGCGCGCTTTGTACCCACGTACTATAGCCGTGACCTCTTCAAGCGACTAAAACTCCTCAAGAAAGGCACCAAGACCGTTGAAGAGTATTACAAGGAGATGGAGATAGCCATGATTCGAGCAAACATCATGGAAGATGAGGAACAAACCATGGCACGCTTCTTGAATGGAGTCAACCATCCTATCAAGAAGATTGCGGATTTCCAACCATACATGAACCTCATCGAGCTCGTACACCAAGCTACCAAGGCGGAGCGACAAGTGCAAGAGGACTACAAGTATGCCAAGTACTCCTCCAAGACCTACAGCTCCTCCTATAACCAAGCTTCACCGACTTCGACACCTTCTTCCTCAACAAAAGCCTCACCAAGCAACGGCGACAAGTCAAGCTACAAGAAGACTTTGACTCCTTCAAATCGTCCTCCTACTACAAGCAACTTCAAGCCAAGAGCTTCATCATCATCTACTCCAACCGATGAGACCGTCAAGACGAGTTCCATCAAATGCTTCACTTGTGGAGGCTGAGGCCACAAGACCTTCGAGTGCACCAACTGGCGCACCATGATCGCCAATGACGATGGCACCTACAACTCTATGAGTGAAGAGGAAATGGAAGCCCTCGAGCATGTGGCCATGCACCAGCAAGTGAATGAAGATGAAGATGATCAAGTCTTTTGTGACAATGATTTGAGCCCCGCTTTGCTGTCTCCAAGGTCTTGACACTTCAACATCAACAAGAGGAAGACCAACGTTGCCACATCTTCCATACCAAGGCGGGCATCAACGGTTGTTCCGTGAAGGTCATCATCGACTGAGGAAGTTGCCACAACTTGGCAAGTGAAGAACTATGCACCAAGCTCCAATTTGTCAAGATGAAGCATCCTCATCCATACAAGGTCCAATGGCTTAGCGATTCCGGCACCATCCAAGTGGAGCACATGGTTCAAGTTTCCTTCAAGATAAGAGCATACAAAGACATCTTGGAATATGATGTGGTTCCTATGTCCGTTTGACACCTTCTTCTTGGACGACCATGGCAATCTATCGCGGCGTCATCCACAATGGACGAACCAATCACTATAGCTTCAAGATGAAGGGCAAGGAGTACGTGCTATGACCTATGTCTCCAAGTCAAGTGATCGTCGACAAGCAAGCATCTACCCATCATGGAGAGAATCGTGAGAGAGTGAACCACCAAAAAGAAAATGAGCGCCACAAGCCAAAAATGATTGCCTCCATGATGAGTGAAAAGAAAAATGTAGTGCTTTTAGCTACCACAAGAGAGATGAGAGAAGTGTGTGAGAACCCATCAAGTGTTATGCACTACGTCCTAGTGTGCAAGGACGAGGCAACAAGAACTAACACCTCTCACCATCTACCTTTGGTGTTGTCTAATCTATTGCAGGAATTCAAGGATGTTTTTTCCCGATGAGCTACCTCCAGGTCTACCTCCTCTACATGGCATCGAACACCGAATCGACCTCATCCCCGGCGCACCTTTACCGAACAAGGCACCCTACCACGTCAACCCCAAAGGAACCAAGGAAATACAAAGGCAAGTACAACAACCCATTGACAATGGGCATGTACGTGAAAGCTTAAGCCCTTGTTCCCTTTCGGTTATTCTTGTGCCTAAGAAAGACGGTAGTTTTTCCATGTGTTTCGACTGCTGCCCCATTAATGCTAGCACCGTTCGTTATAGATATCCTATTCCATGCCTTGATGACATGCTAGATGAACTTAGTGGAGCCACCATTTTCTCTAAAATTGATGTTAAAAGTGGATACTATCAAATTCGCATCCAAGAAGGTGATGAGTGGAAAACCGCTTTTAAAACCAAGTTTGGCTTGTATGAGTGGTTAGTATGCCATGGGCTTATCTGAAGCATCCGGTATGTTCATGGGAGTCATGTATTTTGTCCTTCGACCCTACATTGGCGTATTTGTTGTGGTATACTTTGACGACATACTTGTATTTAGAAAATCCCTAAAAGATCATGGCACCCATCTTAAAATTGTTTTGCAAACTCTTCGAAAAGAGCGCCTTTATGCTAATATGGAGAAATGCAAATTTGGGGTTGAGAAGCTTGTTTCCTAGGATTTGTTGTGTCCTCTAAGGGTGTGCATGTAGATGAAACTAAAATAGATGATATTAGAACTTGGCCCCAGCCCACTAATTTGCAACAAGTGCGTAGCTTCCTTAGCTTAGGCGGTTTCTATCGTCGCTTTATGAAGAATTTTAGTACAATTGCATCACCTTTGCATGCTTTGAGTAAGAAGAATGCATCATTTGTTTGGGGACCATCCCAAGACACCGCATTCAATGAGCTTAAAAATTTGCTTACACATGCTCCACTACTTGCATTATGCAGCTTTGATAAAAAAATTGAAGTTCATTGCAATGCTAGTGGTAATGGAATAGGAGGTGTGTTAATGCAAGAGAAGCGCCCAATCGCTTACTTTAGTGAGAAACTTTCCAGAGCGCAACTTAATTATCCCATTTATGATAAAGAGTTATATGCTTTAGTGAGAGTCTTGCATGTGTGGGAACATTATCTTCGCCCTCATGAATTTGCCATCCATACGGATCATGAAACGCTTAAATACCTTAAGGTTCAAACTAAATTGAATAAGGGACATGCCAAATGGAGTGAGTTTATTTAGTCATTTCTTTATGTTATCAAGTACATCAAAGGTAAGTAAAATGTTGTGGCGGATGCTCTTTCTCGCAAATGCATCCTTGTTACTAAACTTGAATTGAATGTCATTGGCTTTGAGCACATAAAAGACTTGTATGCGCATGATCGTACTTTTTCTATTCCATATAACAAATGTTTGACGCATACATCTTGGGAACGATATTACCTCAAAGATGATTATCTAATGAGAGCTAACAAACTTTGTATACCCGAGTCTTCTCTTCCATCGTTACTTTTGCAAGAAGCTCATGGAGGAGGACTTATGGGACACTTTGCATGGGACAAGACATATGCTACGCTCTCCAAGAACTACTTTTGGCCCAAGATGTTTTGTGACGTCTCACGCTTCACCAACTGATGCTCTACACGTCACAAAGCTAAGTCTAAAATTCCATGGTGTCTATATGCCACTTCCTATTCCATATCATCCATGGAAAGATATTAGTATGGACTTTGTGCTTAGTTTGCCAACAACTCAAAATGAAAAGGATTCCGTATTTGTTGTCGTGGACCGTTTCTCTAAGATGGCACATTTTATTCCATGCAACAAGATAGACGATGCTTCACATGTTGTCAATCTCTTTTGTAGGAAAATCTTACGTCTACATGGAGTGCCCAAGACTATCGTGTCGGACCGCGACGTCAAGTTTCTTAGCTACTTTTGGAAGACGCTTTGTGCCAAGCTAGGAATCAAGCCCCTATTCTCTTCGGCATACCATCCACAAACCAACCGCCAAACGGAGGTCACAAACCGGACGCTATCCACTCTCCTTCGAGTGTTGATCAAGAAGAATATCAAGGAGTGGGAGGAGTGCCTACCCATCGCCGAGTACGCCTACAATCGCGCAAAACACTCGACCACCGGCAAGTTCCCCTTCGAGGTCGTCTACGGATTCAATCCTTTGTCCCCATTAGACATTCTACCGCTACCTCTACAAGAGCGCATCAACATGGACGCGGGCGCATCAACATGGACGCGAGCGCATGAGCGAGCTATCTCAAGAAGGTGCATGAAGATACAAGGCACACCATCGAGCACCAAGTACAATGCCTCGCGACCAAGATCAACATCAACAAGAACCCCATGATATTCAACACCGAAGATCTTGTGTGGCTACACCTTTGGAAGGACCGCTTCCCCAACGAACACAAGTCCAAGCTCCAACCTCGAGTCGATGGACCCTTCAAGGTGATCGAGCGCTACAACAACAATGCATACAAGATCGACATACCGCGCGACAAGTACAACGTGAGCGATATCTTCAACGTCAAGGATCTCTCTTCCTACCGTTGTGATGAGGTTTTTGATCCGAGGTCGGATCTTTCCCAAGGGGGAGGGAGGAGATGATGCGGAGCATCCCACAGTCATCCCCATGGACGCTACATCGACCATCCAAGCACCAAGTGGGCCCATGACTAGAGCTCGCACATGTGCCATTCAATCTGAGGTGACATCTCTCCTTCTTGAGTCTTCCATGCATACGAACGAGATATGGTCGCTACCTCAAGCGGAAACGTTATGCATGATCAGGTACACCGACCAGACCGAAGGAGAAGACACGGCAAACATCAAGACTGGTGCAAAGTCTCTGGCTAGAACAGACCTTTCGGCCATAGCGTGGAACCTCCGGCAACCGGAACTTCTGGCAGGCCCGAAACTTCCGGCCCCTGACGATCAAGGCCAAGCCCCAGCGTGCAAACTCTCTGATAAGCCCGAAACCTGCCCGGACCCCAGCCTGGAACCTTTGGTCGCCGGAACTTCCGTCCAGCCCGGACCTTCTGGCCCCGGCACCCAGACCAGTCCCGGAGTGCGTCAACTCTCTGGATAGCCCGGAACCCGACTGGACCCTGCTCGGAACTTCCGGCCCTACCCGGAACTTCCAGCCTACCTGTGTGCAGTGATCTTGGGCCGACGCCCGTGTACCTTTTCGACCCCCTAGACTATAAATACTCGTCTTCTACCTTCGTTTTAGGGTTAGCAAAAGATTGCAGCTCATTTGAGATTAGAGCTTTGCTCATCCACTTGTACCTCTACTCCATTGGAGATCAAGGCCTCTGCAGAGAAGATCCCCCAAGTGGATTCAAGACCACCGAAAGGGAAGATCCCCTCGTAGATTCAAGACTCCGTCTCCTCACGGATCGGGGAGGACTACCTACCATTTGTATTGTTCCTAGTTGTGTTTGGATCAAGTGTCTCATTGCGTACTCGGATCTAGCACATGTGTAATCGAACCTCATTGATTTGAGTGTTTCCTCGTGTTTCCCCTTGTGTGTTCTTCATGTTCTTCGCGGAATCCCCTCCAAATCGTGAAAGATCGTCCCCTAGGGTTCCACCCTACATCAGCATCCGTGCCCGCATCCTGAAGAAGCGGTAACAGGGGAGCGCACACGCCCCTCGCCCGAGAGCAAAATTGGGCGGTCCGTGCCATGGCCGGACTTCCACGCAAATAGGAGAAGGAGGATAGTGATGGGTCGCTCAGCTCCGGCGATGAGCAGATGCGGCTGGATCCATTTTGCGTTTTCAGGCGCTACTTCCGTGAGAAGAACGACAAGGGTGACGGGTAGGGAAACCGTGGATGATCTTGTATTTTTTTTCAAAATGGAGGCAAAAGTTTTGCCTCATCGATTAATTAAGAAGAAGAGAATTGCCCAGTTAATTAAAGGAAAACCGGGCGAAAACCAATACAAACGGAGGACGGACTAACTACTCACATGGCAAGAAAAACCCCACAACCGCATAGGCGGCCCCCGCTGGACTCTTTGATTGCACAACATCCACAAACCTCGACATTGCTACTACGCCATGTGACCCCCGACAAGAACACCTCGATATAAGACATCAAACACCTTCCAACCCACAACGACGACCCAATCCAAGAGGATGTGCCGAGAGAATGAAGATCATCCATCAAGTAGCCAGAGACGCCTTGCCTATGGCACCACTCTTGCCTTTTCCCACCTTCTTGTGTTTGCCTCTTATTGGTGTCCCCGTCAGAAGGCAAGCAATCGACCTGCCCAAACCAGGTCTAGCAACCTCCACACTGGCGAGCAAGTCACAATGTTCTTTCGCGAAGAGAGCATTTGGATTTGGTGTAGGTGCAACCACACTTGGCTCAGTGGTCATGTCACTCACAGGCATCACATGCTCGATGGTCGCAGACGAGGGAATGGCAGAGACTGCAACGTCCAAATCACCACACCCCTTGGCATCAGGTATCTGGCTAGACTCCAGGGGTGATGATGGCGGTAAAGCCACAATCG
>NC_041385.1:694444856-694449427 GCF_002162155.2 Triticum dicoccoides | reverse complement strand
TCTTCTGTTGTTCGACGGACAGAGGCAGAACCGGGCCCTCACACAACTCCCGCAACTCAGGCATGATCTCCAGCACCGGAGTCACAACCACATCATTGTCCAGTCCCTCAGAGACTGACGACGGAGAACATGCTCTAGCACGAGGGGAGAAATGACCATGAAGCTTGGCACCCATCCCGACCTCGAAGGTGTCAACACGCACAACCAAAGGACGCAATACATGAGCAGTCTGCAACACAGGCGGCGCCATGGAGAGATCGCCAAGTGCAGCCTCAACACGCTCCATGAAGCTCTCCATCCGCAACATCCAGTATGTAGATATAACATGGCAAATTTTGGTACTCCGGTGTCATGTTCTAATGTACTCCCTCCGTTCCTAAATATTTGTCTTTTTAGACATTTCAAATGGACTACATCATACAGATGTATGTCGACATATTTTAGAGTGTAGATTCACTCATTTTGCTCCGTATGTAGTCACTTGTTGGAATCTCTAGAAAGACAAATATTTAGGAACGAAGGGAGTAATAGCCAGCCGAAGTTGTTGCATCGTTTCCGTTTACGTTGCATGCCTTTGTATGGATTTAAGGTTTGGTAATTGAGGTGTCCGGTTGTGCGAAGCAAAATTTGAGGTGTGACCAGTACCCGCCCGGGCTGTACATGCTCTTTCACCACTCATGCATGAGACACGGCAAATATATTTTTTAGACACGGCGATTTGAGTATCAATCAAACATCAAATCAGCCCTGTTTCGCATGCCATTCGCTGGAGGCTCCAAATCATCAAATCAGCACACACATCACGAGTCTCACTCCCACGGAATTTTAAGAGAAAAATGGAGGCTCCAAATACGGAATTACGTAGACATTGCTAGCTACCAGTTGAAAAATTCCAAAACGAATTCTAAGGGAAGAATGAGGGAACCATTTACAGTGCGCAGCAAGAGCAATTGGTCTCAGGACCGACCAGCACTGCCACTGCCACTGCACTCCCCTGGCTCCGTTCTTTCAGGCGGCTGCTCCTGCAGCTCCGCCGTGTCGTCACCCTCCTCCTGCTTCGCCTGGTCGCCGACGGGGGCGGAAGAGTGCACGCCGGCGCCCACGCACGGCCCGCACTTCCGCTCCACCCAGCCCTCCAGGTCGTGGCCGCCGGCCCGGCCGAGCGCGCGGCGCCCGAAGCAGAGCCGCCCCACGGCCACGGCCACCGCCGCGAGCACGGCGAGGACGGCCAGCATGGCGATCACCGGACCGTACGAGCCGCTCGATGCCGCCGCCCCCTCGGCCACGCCGTACGCCATCATCTGCGGGGGCGGGAACGCCGGCGGCGGGGGCACAATGGCCGACATTGCCGGCCGCACCTAGCGCCCAGGCCTTCAAGAGCGACTCCTTGAGGCTGAGCGAGCGAGCGAGGGGGAAGGAGCTTTGCCCGGAGAAAGCAACGAAAATGAGCTCACTCCACTCCGCTCCACTCACTGCCTGGACGCAACATTTAATAAGTGCAGCGGGTAGCTCCTGCGTCTGCATGTCTCCATGGGAGGGCGACCGCTTTTGGCTGCGGCGCATGGCCGTCTCTCACGATTCGTACCGTTAAGCAGCAGCAGCAGCAGCAGCATTCACCAGCGGCGTTTTACACTGTCCTGGCCCATGGTTATAGCTGGAGTAACTTCGGGGTCGCTTTCCGCAGACCGCAGTTGGTGGACTGGCATCAATGGCTTCACGTAGGTACCAGAGCATTCTCTCAGGACGATACATGTCCTGCCAGCGACGAGCACCGGAGTGCTGATCAGCCGCGAGGTGAGATGAGATACACCTCGGGATACGCGAGATCCTCGACAGCGACGCGGCGCACTTGACCACGTACCGTGCAATCGCAGGGCCTGTCGACCGTCGATCTAGCTAGTTTAACCAGGAGTAGCACTACCAGTTGCTGATGACTAGCCAGCACCCCTTGTGACGTGGTGCTCAGATTATCATCTGGCAACGTTTCGACGGCCGCTTTAGCGCTCCACCTGCATGCCGCCATGCATGCACGGACAGAGAAAGCAGGGGAGGCAGCTCGCTGGAGTAGAAATTGTTTCTCTTTTACTATGCCGTGACTGTTGAGCGAGTGACTAGACAGGACACACTGTGGCCGTGCCAAAACAAACAAAAAGAGAGAAGCGTACGTGAGCGTGTGGCTCGCCCGACTCGCCACGATCGGGTCGGAGCTCTCGCCGCGCCGTACGTGGTCCATGCCGGGACGGTGGGCGGGCGCGACCGACCACCGTCCTGTGGCTTTGCCCGTGGAGCGGGGGCGGGGGCTCGTGGTGGTCAGGCAGGGGTCCGTCCGCCCGGCACTGCTGCATGCATGCATGCATGATGCGTCGTCCTCCCGGCCTCGTGGCTCGTGGGCGCGGCGAGCAGCAGCTGCCGCCTGCCGGCCCGGCACAGTGCACCAACAGTACTCGCCTTCGCGGCCGTCTGTGTCCTTGCTGCTTGCTTCTCGGTGCGACGCGGCGCGATTCGAGCGCTCTGTTTGCCCAGTTGCACGCCCCTCTTTCTGGTCGGCGCGGGAGCCCTCCCGTGTTACCTCCCGTGCTTGCGCATCACCGCCACCGGGCATCTCACACCGGTGGAATCATTGACGTACGGCGGTCACACGGTCCATACGGCCTGCTCGGTTCAAACAATATTACTGCGAGGCGAAATGGACGTGTTCTCGGGCTAGCACATCATCAGAGCTTTCGATTCACCGTTGAATGGCCCTTTCACAGTTTTCACCGGCCTTTTCTTTGTCGAGTTTTAATGTTTTTTTTGTTTTGTTTCTTTGTTTCCTTTGTTTTTCTTTCCTACTTTATATTCTTTTTTCGATTTTTTTATTGGTTTTCTTTGTACATTTTTTGTATACTCTCGAATACGCACGAGTGTGCGTACTATATATTAAAGGGAGAGGATGGGAACAAGAAGCCCTCCACGTTGAACCCTTTTTATATACACGTTTAACATTATTTAAATACATGATTAACATTTTTTATAACTTATATTTTTTGATGTCTACTTTTACCAAACACACTGTACATTTTCCATATACACCAGGAACACTTTTTATATACTCTACAAGTTTGCAAATTTTCAAATATGTGGCTAACATTTTTGATAACTTATATTTTTTATGCCTACATTCTTCCAAACACACCATAGATTTTTGTATACACCAGGAAAAAAGTTATATACAGGTTTCACATTTTGGAAATACATGATTAATATTTTTATAACATATTTTTTTAGTCTACTTTTTCATAAATGTTGTACATTTTTTGTGTACATCAGGAACATTTTATTTCTACATGTTTATCATTTTTCAAATACATGATTAATATATTTTAAACATATTTTTTTGTTTAATTTTTTCTATACATATTCTACATTTTTGTATACATCAGGAACATTATTTATATACACATTTAACATTGTCCAAATACATGATTAACATTTTCAAAAACTTATATTTTTATGTCTACTTTTTTCCATACACATTATACATTTGTGGTATGCATCAGAATCATTTTTCTATACTCATTTAACATTTTTAAAATGCATGATTAACATTAAAGGAAAACAAAAGTTTTTTTTGTTACTACCTCTTTCCATATGCATTGTACATTTTAAGTGTACATCAAAAACATATTTTCTATACACATTTAACATTTTCTAAATGCATGACTTAGAATTTTCAACTTTTGAATATAAAGCAATTTTTATAATAGGTATGTTAAGAATATTTCAAAATACAAGCAAAATTATAAAAAAAACAAAAAATGAAAGAGAAAATGTTGGAAAATAGAAGAGAAAAGGGTTGAAAGCCGGTGTCCATGCTGGGCCGGCTCAATCAGGCGGCTACCTGATGGGCTACCCTCAAACCGCTAACATGGGCCAGCCCATTTTGCAGGAATGGACCAGTTTTTCTTTTTTCTCCTTATGTTTTTTTGCTAGTTTTACCTGATATTTTCCCTGCAGAAATGATATATGAGCAATATCAAATATTTTGATTGGATCAAAGGTACGAATCTTGGCACACGTTAACCAGCCACGACGCAAGCACACACTCATTCGCTGAGGGTAGGTACCAGGCGAACAAAACACAACTCGGTCTATTTCATCCAGCCACTTGCCAACACTCTCTCCTCGTCTCCATTTCCCATCGCATCTCCCCACTACATCTCCCCTCTCCGAGCGATTCCGCCGGAGCCCTGCACGTGCGGCTCCGGCATCGGCGTCGCGCTCCCTCTGTTGTCGGGGGACTAGGAGGCGCACCGCCTGTTTCTGCCCCTCACCATGAGCCCTCGGCATCTCACCATTGATCCACTTGGAGGAGGTCCCGGCTAGGGGGCCTCTCACATCGTCTTCCAGCCTGTTTGCTCGGGCCGAGGACCCCTTATCTGTTTCGTGGTGGTCACATCGGGCGGCCCATGACGCATAAACAGAAGGATCCAGAAGACCTGGCGTGTACTCCAAGAAGTTGGATTCGTAGAAGACTCCATTTCCTCATACATTGCCACTAGGATACTATAACCCTAGGACCCCCCCCCCCC